>NC_139721.1:127446313-127533813 GCF_964211835.1 Anser anser | reverse complement strand
GCAGCAAGAAAGTTAGACTTAGGGCAAATTGCTGCGCAGTTACTCAATACAGTGGAAAAAGGATGCAGCAGGAGAAGACCCTGATGTGCACAGAAGTGTAAGAAAGGACTGAAGAGTTTTACCTTGTGCTTGGCTTGCATAAGCAGTTAAAACACTGAAATCCCACTCAGAAATGTCACAGTGCTATTAAGGAAATTCTGTTTCACCCCTGTACTTCAAGGTGTGTTTGATGGGGATTGCCTACTGGATTAAATAATTTCATTCACTGTGAAGCGAATTTCTTACTGCTCCATTTATAAACTACTTCCCCCAAACTAGTGCAAATCTTTGAATTGAGCTTATTAATGGTTAAGCACTGGGCTACAGAAGAACATTGAGCTGATTGATATGCCACCTGGACTATCCCACTGTGAAACCATTTCCAAGGAGCCAAAGATGACTGTCAGCTGCAGAGGCTTTCACTCCATCTTTGCTTTGCCCCCACAGGTGCTTTCAGTTACTGTGAATTATTTTCCTGATCTGCTTGCTCATGGCACTTGTGCTGATCCCCTTCCAGAGGCTGCACTGGCAGGACAATCCTGCATTTTAAGGGAAAGAGAGCAGGCGACCCAGTAGGTCTTTCCTAGCTGCAGCTTCTCTGGTATGACCCTGCCAAAAACCAGCTATGATTTGAAAAAAATCCCATTTTTCTGAAAAGATGCACTGGTTATTGGATCAATGTACGTGAAAGTGAACTGATGGGAATGATGCCCTCTTCTCAGGTTATTTACTCTTTTATATTACTACTTACCTCAGCTCACAGAGGTGGATGGCTCTTAGCAGGCAAGTGCAAAATGTTCCCTCCTGCCCTAAGAAGCTTACAGTTTCACTTGCGTTAATTATTTTTGCTTGAGCACATGGCTCTGCTGTTCACACATTTAAAGATTCATTAAGAATTAATTTTCAGAATGGTATAGCCTGAGAGAAACAGACAGATAGGTCAAGACAGCTTTACATGTGTAATGTCTATCATAAAAAAGAGTTTTAGAATTACTTCTCGCTCACTGTATTTGTTCCTACTGTGGGAGCTCCCCCAGAGTAGGGCTTGCCAAAGGCAGGAGAAATAAATTTTTCTGGGGAAGGGAAGGGGCTGAAGGGAAGGATCCGTGTTGCTATTAATACTTGTGCCTCGGCTGAAATAAAGTGTTCATTCAAACGGTGTGTGCTGCTAGATATCAGAATTTATAGTACTCCACCTGTATGGGATATTCAATAGCAGGCACACTAAAAGGATTTCGAGTGGAAGAAGAAATCACTTCACTTGAAATACCATGACTGGGATTTGTTGCTATAGCATCCACCTATTTTATTCTATTAAGAGTTTTATGCCATCATCATTGTTGTGGTGCCTGATGTCTCAATGCCTCCTTATTTTTCGTTTGGTCCTTCTCAGCATTTGCCTCCCTGGTGAAAGCAAAGGCTTGATCTTGCACTCTATGGGATGACGGACCATCTCATTAACTCCCAGGCACCTTGGATCCTAAAATGAAGTGATGAAACCTCACATCCCTTAAAACTTTGCCTTACTGATAGTCAAAGTCTTGGAAGAAAGGGCTCTTGTGATGAAGCTCACAGTAGTTACAATGGGGCTAGTACGATAACCAAAAATGTTGAACTGCAGTCATCTAGTGGGTAAAGACACAGCCCAGTTCTCAGTGCTTTAAAATGTCGCTAGAGACCTCTCAAAATTGTGGGACAAATCAATGGTACATCTTCCCACTTCCCAAGCTTGTTTTACTCTCTCCCATTTCTTTTTCTGACCACCTAAGACGTGTCATTTGCTAATATCATCCATTTCGAACAGAGATCTTACTGCAGTTTGTTTTTGCAATCCAAACAATAATATACCACTGCAATAAGGACAATAGTGGGCAGAAAATCACATACGCATTTTCAAGGGAATACAGAAGCCAAGACACCACAATGATTGAATGGTGTGGAGCAGGTTGGTAACATCATTTTCCTGTACAAACCTGGAAAAATTATACCTGGAAGTCTGCCTTTGCTGCCTTTTTATCAGAGGGAAGCAGACAATGTGGAGGGAGTTCAGCAAGAGTAACAAAAAATGATTGAAGGGCTGGAGGGAAACTGCTGGGCATGTAAGCAAGGCATGAAAACTAAATGTGTATAGTTTATGTAAGCAATCTTTAAGGAGACGACATGATGACATAAAGTATAAATATAAAGAGGGAGGGGAATTATTTGAGTTGGTAGAAGGGATTATAGCTAAAACAGAAGATGTGAAAGTGAGGGAAGGAAGATGTACATGGCCTTATGAGGAAAAATTTTCCAGAGAGTGAGAGCTACAGGACCATGGAGCACTCCTCTAAATGAATTGGTGGAAGCTCCATCTCTGGAGACATTTAAATCTGGACTGTACAGAGCATTAGAAAATATAAAAATACACTGTAGGGAACAATCCTGCACTGTCAGGGGATGGACTAGATGACTTAATGCATCTTTTCCATTTCTAATTTCGATGATTCTATGGCTCATTAATTGCATATCATACAAATGCAGTAAAATTTGATGGGAATTAAAAAAAAAGAGCCCACATTGTGGGAAGGCTGCCAGGCTGAGTATAGACAATTTCATATTCCTTAAAACATAGGAGACAAGTACATCTCTCCTTAGGGTTGTTATTATTATTCTTAAAGTTATTCTATTCATATTTTCCTTTAGGATATTTGTGCTATATGTAACCAAGTGCAGGACAGGTGATCGTTTCTGGTAAGCAAGACATGTAAACTGATGCTTTATGCTGTTTCCTTGGGAACATGAAAATGCACAGTTTCCTGCACAGAGATGTACTGGACTGAAGTTAAGTGATAATTTTCGTTTGTAGAATTTGTCTTATACAGGGTTCAATCTTTTTTCTGTGGAAATACATGACAAAATTTTGACTGACTTGAGTTGTCTGAGGCCCTGCTTCTAAACACTATATTGCTGGGAAGTCCCCAAATCAAGATCCCACTAGTATATTCAGTAGCAGTTTGTCAGTGAGAGGACATCAACATTCTGAGAAAGACTGGGATTATTTGCTGAAGTTCTGTGAAAGTTCTGTTTGCTGAACAGATGCGGGCTCTTGATCCTACACACTGGCTGTTCAGACGAAGTCATGATGCAGCTCAAGCCAACCTTTTTCTCCTCCCAGGCATGGCACCTTGAGTGGGAGACTTGTATAACAGGCTTCTTCTTCTTCAGCCTTTCCCGCAAAATGAGCTGCATGCCCTGATTTTAGGCAGGATGTCACGACTGCCTCGCACCCTGAGGCAGGAATGCTGGAGCAGCAGAGCACCACAACCTTCCCCCCAGCAGTGGCTGGTGTGATGATCTTGGAGCAGAGAAGAAACCACAGCATCACACCTCCTCTGGGGACGTACCACACCTCTTGACCTGTGACTGACTATGACTTTGGTCTAAATGTGGGAGAAATGATACTTGAAAAGTCTCTGCCCCTGTAGGCCTTTGGGATCACAAGACTGTGGCTAAGGTCTCACCACAGCTGAAACTCTGGGCGCTCAGACTCTGCATTGGTGAACTCAAGCTAGGCAGCTCACATGTTGTTGTTTTTTTTTTTTACCTACTTGTCTAAAATACTATCATAATGTTCAAAAAGCAGCACAGTTGGGTGCAGCTGGCCAGTAACTCAGCTTTATGGTATCTTAGCAGAAAATTGAGTGAGGCAGGGAATCAGGGTGTACTAGCGCATATACATAATATATTTCATTTCACTAGCTGCTCACTAAACACAAACCACATCTTTTTCTTCCTGTCTAAACATGCTGCTATGGAAAGTTAAGTCCTGTCCTCTTAATTTCTAACCTCAGTCTGTTAACTGGCTCTGTCCTGAGCTGTCTCCCTGACCATATAAATGGCAAAACATCAAGTAAATCAATTTGTGTTTCCATTTGAACTTCTTCTTACAGATGTTCGTTTGTTTTTAAGAACTGCACAAACTTCTTCAATAGGTTATTGCTGAGGCCCCTTTTTCTCCAAAGACCTCTGTAGTAATTAGTTCATCCTGAGCCTCAGTGAAAGAGTGTGGCTTGTGGATAGCACACCATGAGGGTGCCATTTTTCCCTAACCTCCCATGAGACATGGCACTTTTCAACTCATACATGAATAATAACATCTTATGTAGGATGAGCTCAAAGAAATCAGCCAAGAAAAGTGTGAACATATTCAGGAGCGTTCTTCTCGATGCAGGACTGATAAGCAAAGAGGAAACGCTTCTGACACATCGCTGAGGTGTTCATACTGTCTGGATGTGGCAGGTAACTACTGTCTTCTCTGAGCAAATGCTTTAGGAAGGAGTAAGTTTTGCCAATTTTAGTGAATGTAAGAACAACCCTGTAGGGTAAGGTAAACCCTAAACCCTCTGAGACTATGCAGAAATGAGACCTTCACTGTAGCTATTCTGCTAAAAGAAGAATAAAGGGAGAAGAATGTGACCTATACTCACAGCCTGTGAGACCAATACTAGATAAAGAAGAGTCTTAAAAAAAGTAATAACATTAATGCAGATGTAGAACTGTCATATTTAATTTACTATGGGCAGACAATTCCAGGCAATCACTCCCACAGCTCTCATAACTCAGACACATTGCATATATGTGTGTGTGTGTGCTGCATTTATATGGGGGTATGTGTATTGCATATAGATATGCAGAAAACTCATTATCATGTACAGTAATGGTAAATATTTCATGGGCCTTGTTCTTTAAGTCCTAGTCCTTAGTGAAGCCACTGAGGAAAGTTTTATTTGGGTAGCAAATAACAAAGGCAGCAGGGCTTGGCTCCATATCAACAAGGAGGATTCATCCCACAGGGCTGGGTCATGCTGTTCCTTGGTGGTGACAGCAAGAGCAAGGGGACACCCTCTCTTCCTCTGTGCCATAAGGACCACTGCCTGGGTGAGCTGCTGGGCTTCTGCCTCATTTTAGAGAGAGGGGAACCGTGAGGGATGGATGGAGCAACACAGAGCCAGGGCTCTGCTTCTTCTCCATGGCCCAGCGCTGCTCCCCTGGAGAGCAGGAGTCTGGTGCACGCTGTCCCACCAACGTGCAGGCTGGGATGTCCCTCAGAGAAGTTCCAGGTGGACTCTGGCCATCTTCTTTTGCTGCGTAAAACCGGATTACCTCTTTTCAGGTCATTAACAAATTATTAAAAAAAACAAAACAAAAAAAAAAAGAAAGAAAACTTGATGCTACTTCTTAGCTGTCTTGTGTTGTCTACCTGCAATTGCTTGATGTGAAGTATCTGTTTTCCTGTGAAGCCTGACCCATTGCTGATTCCCCGAATCTGAGATGATTTAGCTCCCTGTGCTCACGTATGGTCTCACTCCAGCAGGAGTCTCATAAGGATTAATGGACTACTGCAAGTGGATGAGGGTGGGGGAATCACGTTTTCACTGGATGCTGACATGTTTCAGATTCATCTGGCCCATGGACAGCATTGCTCATGCCGAGCTTATCTAGTCCAGAAAGAGTCTTCTGGTTTTCTGACTCCTTTCTTGTCAAATGGAAACCAATCAATTCTCAGAGGGTGTTGAACTGAAACCAAAAAGGCAGTTTAAAATGTATCTTGCTGGAAATTGGCAAGCCTATCCACCTGCTCCACATCAGCGCCTCTCTGCTCAAGTACTGTCTTTACTTGGCAGCAATACAAGATGGAATAAAAACAAGCAGTTCTTCCCAAATTCCTGCCTGCTTAAATTTACATACAAGATTAAATGATTTTTTGTCTTGTTATTATACCCCCTGGGTTCCTGCAGTACAGGTTGTTTTATGCATAAATCATTTATGGCTGACACGTTGCCTATAATTTTCTCCAGAAACTGGTAATTTCTTAGTGCAGTAAATTTACTGTAATTTATAGCAGCAAACACCTTGGAGTTGCTGAGCTGACATTCCTCACTCGTAGTCCTGAGCTGTCACACACTGCTGTCTGCTCCAAAGCCATTGTTGCTTTTCCTCCCAGAAGCGGCTTGCATTTCATTTTGGGGCAAAAAATTAGGTGAGGAGCCAGAGAGACCTCATCAACTTCTTGACAGTGTACCGTGGCAACATCCAGGCAGGAAGATGCTTGCTTTTGCTTTTATTTGGGCATTTTATTTGATCACGGGGCTGAAGAGATGTAGCCATCCCACAGCAGTTAACCTTTCATATTTGCTGTGGTTCAACTCATTAATTAAAAGCAAAAAAGTTCCTGTGTGCTGTGGAAGAAGTTTTTCTGAGGAGATTAATAAATTTTGCCATCGCATGTGGTCAAGCCCTGTTTGCTTTCAGCCGTATTTCAGAATGCTCTGGGGCTTTTTTGGGTGGTAGCTTGTCAAAAAAAGCCACACGTTACACTGATTTATCTAGGAGCCTTTCATGCTAAGCCTGGAGCTGCTCAGCCGTGCTTTCTTTGTATCATTTGTCCAGTGAGATGATAAACTGAAAGCTCTTGCCTTGTAATACTGGGTGAAGTACATGCACGCACCGAGCAGGCCTCAGCCTCTGCTGCACCGCATGAGGCCCAGAGCCCATGAGCAGCCACGGCCGCACAGCTTCGTGCCTTGCTGAGGGGTAGTGCAAAGACAGACACGCTCCCGGATGAAGGGAGAGAGTGGTCGTGCTCCTTTAGATCCCTCACAAGAGCAAAAGCCAGCTACAGTGAACCAGGCTGTGAATTTGCAGCTCGTCGGCTGCTCAGAGTTAAAAACCTCTTTCTGCAGGTCCACCTGGCCATGGTGCCACCATGAAGCTGGGCACCAGGGAGCAGCTCCTGCAGGGTGAAACCCATCCCCAGCTGGCCTCCAAGTCACACCTTCATCTGTCAGCCATGGGCAGCCGCAGAGGGTGAGGGCAACCGTCAGAAATACCTTGTCAGACCCTGACAGCAGCTCTCCCTGCCGCTTAGCTTCAGTGGGGATGGGGGACCCCGCCTCAGCCCTCCATTTTATCTCGGAGACCCCCAGCCCGGCGCGGCACGTCGGGCTTGTTTAGTCTAGCCAGGGGGTGGCTGGGGAGAGATAGGATCGCGCTCTATAAATACATCGGGGGTAAACAGCGGGGAAGGAGAAGGGACTTCTTTAAATTTTTATTTTCAGTTTTAGGGCCGTGTTTGGCAGAAGAACAAATGGTTATAAACCGGCCACCAATAAATTTAGGCTGGAAATTAGAAGCAAGCCCAGAGCAGGGAGGTCCTGGAACTGCTTTCCCATGGGAGGAGCAGGGGGTAAAACCAAGCTGCTGTCAAGATGGTGGTGGATAGCCGCCTGAGAGGTTCTGCATGATATGTTCGTGCTGGGAAGACTCTGGTCGGACAGCGCGGGGGGTCTCTTCCTGTCCTGTTTGCTCTGCAATATCTCCCAGCACCTCCTCAAGCTCCCCTGGAGGGACTCTCCTAAATCATTTCTCCTCTGAGCACCCAGAGGCATCAGCCCCTTCCACCAGGGCCAGGCCCGTCCTCTTCCTCACGCTCACACAAACTCACTCAGCCCAAATCAGAGACAAGACTGGTGGCCCAGAGAAGCCATCAGGAGCTAGATTTTTTTTTTTTATTAATTGTTTTCCAGAGAAATGGTTGAGATGCTGTGAATCCTTGTTCCTTACTGCCAATGTCAATGGCCTGAGTTTTCGTCGCTTATTTATTCCTAAATCATAACTATTTACTTTTGCAAACACAGACCCAGGTTTGAAATATGTTCAGGCTCTTGCTGAAAGCAAGCAGCATATGTAAGCCATTTGGGAGCTTGTTTTTCATTAGCAGGGACTTTCCTCACATGTAGAAATAATGTTAGGAAAATAGACCTCTTTTTAAAGATGACTGATATGTTTTGATAAATGTTTAAGCCGTATTTAGGAAGAATATATTGACACAGAAAATAAGAACAAAAAGGCATGAGAAAATACAAGGAGAGTCCAAAGAAAAAGTCACTAACTATTAGTAGCAAAATTTCTGGGGTCACAAATCATGGTATTTTAATCAATAGAACACCTAGTTTGCAATTAGAACTGTTCAAAGAAATTGAATAGCATTTAACTGAATATTTAATACTGACTAAAATTGCTGTCCCGGTGCAATTAGTATAGCAGGACAGGACAGTCTTACATCTGCCTTTGCAGAGCCATGCAACCTTGAAAAACAGAAATGAAAATGCAGTTAAGGTTTATACTTGTGAAAGCATCCAGTGGACATTGCTAAATGTCTTTGTGTAGGTAAAAGTGTAAACACAGAGCAGCAACAAAAAAAGAGACATTTCTCACTATTGCTTGCTTCTCTCTGGGAAAGTGCAAGCAAAATGTCTTCTTGGCTGGGCCAGAGATGGTAAAAATCTTTCACATGTAGACAAGACTTAGATGCTGCCTGCCTCACTTCTGAAATCCATCCCATGGCCCTCGCTGCCACCACCAGCGACAAATCCCTTGAGCCCTTGTTGTCCCAGCCTCCTGTGTGGCTCTAGTGTTTGACTTGGCAGCTATCGACGTTCCTAGTGTGATCCGACCGCTTACCATCACGTCCACCACATGCAAACCCTTCAAAATGTCAAACGTCACAGATTAAAATAAAATAAAACATCGTGATCACAGGATATGCGACTCCCAAGGCAGCTGTGACAAAAATGCATCCTCAATCACATACACTTTTGCAGCTTCAAAGGGGAGGTCGTTCAGTGAAAGGCCATCTCTTCACCAGGCGTTTTCAGATCAGGCATTTTTCTCAGGTCTATTCTTGGAACATGTTTAAAGAAAACTTTCTCCCCTCACCCGTTTGGAAAATGTTTTACATTCCAGCGTCAAAGCTAAGATCGCCTCATACTCTCCCGTCCTCTCTAGGGTTCTGCAATAAATGTCACAAGGAAAAGGATAAGGAGTGCGAGGCTTTGACTTGGGCTCTTTCAGACACTAGCTTGGTTTGATTTTTTGTTGTTTACCATGGCTGCTATATGTTGAACTCTGGACATCCTTTTCCCCTGTTCCTTTCAACAGATTTCATGCCAAATTCTTTTCAGGTATGCGGGTGTAAATCTGGAGAAATTCCCCTGGGTGAGTAAGACTGCTGCAGACTTGCACTTCTAAATAAGAGCAGTGTATACGCCTTGTGCTTATGAGGTTGGCATGAGCCTAGACTTTATTTTTTCCTCCCAGTGTTTCCAAACTGTGGTCTCAACACAGTTTATACTGGATAGTTTCCATCCTCTAAAGATCCAAAAAGTAAAGCACATTTGTGAAGAGTGTGCCTGAGATTACCAGAAAATAAGGGATGTAGCCTTAGGCTGCCGATCTGATCTTTGGCACTTCCACAGGAGCTGGTTTTGGTGTGGCTGCCTCCCAGGCCACTTGTTTAGACAACCCTGTGTCCTGCATTACTTTGGAGATGTTATTCAAGCATGTGTTAATGCTCATCTTACACGTTGTTTCTAAAGCTTGATTTCACGTTTCTGCTGTTGAAAACGGTCCCGATTCATAAGGGTATGTTTGAGTTTTGATGGTGTATTTATCACTGGAGACACCCAAGACACCTGCAACACCTGCTCATGTGGTGGTGGGTACCATTTAAAGAGAGTTTAAGATAGTGGGATATTCAGAGACATAGTCCTAGAGGACAGCATCCAAAGCACCACAGTGGAGATCCTGATTAATCTACACTCCTCTTCCCTTTGTATAAATTTGGCATGTTTTACTACTGATTTCACAGCTTGAGCGTGAGCTGCGAGCTACGTATTCACCATGACTCCTGACATAGTCAAGAGGGTACAGTGTCTTGCAGCACAAATTGTTGTGTACGCTGAAGGATGGAATGGAAGCGTGGCAGCAGAGTGAGAAAAACCAAGCAATTCACATGGGCATTTTGCAAACTGCTGAGTGGCCAAGAGTTGAAAATGCTTGCTGAATGATGGTCTCAGGTGGTGCTTTTCTCCTTATACCAGCATTTCACTCCCCTTTACATTTTGGTCCATACGTTTTGTCCCCACCTGCACTGGTCCACTTTGACCTATCTGCTCCAGAAAGCCAGCACATGGTAGCAAAACAGAAAGGGGCAGGTTCATTCTCGGTGCTGCTTAGGAAGAATGTTTTATGATATTATCAGTTTTAGGAGGTTTAGAACAGGGCAACAAGATAACTCAAGGGGTAGCTCACTTTTCAAAGCTAATAGATGCTTCATACTTTAGTGTCAGAGAGGAAAATCTCACTTTAATGGAAATTCTAGTTAATACTTGTGGATGTTTCCCAGTATTTCTGGTTGAAAAATGGGTTTTCAGTCATAACAAAAGGTTTTTGAACTGCCACTTGTATGCCTGGGCACTAGCGGAGACTAGTTGGGAAAGTCTGATGGCATCTATTGGAATGTCTAGTATGGTAAGTAGGGGAAATATCAATCATTTTCTTTTTAAACACTAACAATCTGTTCTGTGCTCTGCTGTACAGAATTTTAAGTACAGACAGTGCTCATACTGAAGAACTTGCATGTCCAAACAAGATGCTCACGGGCCAGACAGATTGCACTGGGCAACCCAGAAGTACTGGAGCTTTTTTACTAGTATACATTTAATCTTGTGTCATGGAAAAAGCTCATAGGATATTGTTCTGTAGACTTAAATGATTATGTGAATTGGCAGGCTTTAAAGCTAACTGATTGTATAAGGAGCGTACTAACATGCTGCTCTGACAAATATTATTGCTTTATTTGCAGTCAGAACTATCTGCCTCTTTCATATATTGTTGTAATTTTGTTTAAAAACTTTAAAACAAACAAACAAACAAACAGCCTCCCCAGAAAGGTGAAGGTGAATGTTTGATGTGATCATTACTGCTCACATTAGCTTTATTCTGTTGCCATACCTTTCTGCTCTAAATTTAGAGGTCTCAAGAAGTATGTAGAGGATTCCTGCTGATGGTAGATTGAACCGTAGAGAGAAGAATTGAAAGAGAGACTCTCCTGTTTTTTGGATATGACAACCAGTCCAGGGCATTGATATGCAGCTGGACCTTTTTTTCCCATTCAATTTTCTTTCTGCACAGCTGAATACCAATTATTCAGTTGAACATGCCTTTCCATGCTACCCAGTTTGTATGCCCTTGGGATGAAAATGATAGCTTATGAATAAGGTAATGTGTCAAACTAGCTTGGTAAAATCAGGCAATCGAGCACTTTTTAAAGGTATTAAAACTTTTCTCCATGATTAGGTCAGAGAGCTAATACACATATTTTCCTCTGACCAGATCCAGCAGCCCACATCAATCACCAAGCTCTCAAACTGTTTCCTGTGTGCAATACCAATCAGAAGGCAGAATGACCACACACAGAATTCTGCTACAGTGTAGCCCCCAGGAATTATTATTTCCTGTAAAGTAATGTTTTTGTGCTTTGGGGAATCCTATTGTCTTAGTCCTTTCCCAAGAAATCTGTCAAGAGGAGAGTATGAAGTCAAAGGACAGGAAGTGAGTTCAGAGACTACATGTTGAAAAGGGGCATGTTTTATTCAGATAGCAGTGGGTTAGAGGGCATGTGATGAAATGGCAGAGTTGGTATCTTATCCTAAGGTATAAAACAAGCTATCTCAGGTGATGAGCTCCAGACTTGGTTTGGATTGAAAATTTCCCTCTGAAATCCATACTAGCTTGTTGCTTTCCACATTGTATTGGTTAGAAATCATGAAGCAATGTCTCCTGGAAAGGGAAATGAGTCCCTAACAATGATTAGTTGGCAAGTTTCCTAATGGATCAAGAATCTGGAGAAAATGCAGATGTATATATGCTTTTGAGAGATTTTCTCTAATACGGTAGGATAAGACACAGGATACTGATAAAACTGTTGTTGGCAATGCACAAAAGGTTGGAAAAGGAATGAAGCAACAGTAAGTTGAAAGGGGGGGGCAACAAGACATATTTTTGATTTTTTTTTTCTCTTTTTTAGCATGAGACCAACTATTTTAAGAATGGTCAGGATGTTAATACTGTGGAGCAGGATGAGTTTTCAAAGATGTAATTGTTAACCTAGACTTGCAGAAAAACTGATAATTCCATATCCTTTTGACAACCGGATAAGTTTAGACATAGTTTAGAATTGTATTTTGTGTAGAGGTTAAGTGCTAAGAGGATTTTTAAAGATGCCCGGCCAGACCAAATAGCTATTTCTAATTAATCTGACAGAAATCAGCATCTCAATAACTTGCTAACATGGTGGTAAGACACCTTGTTTGTAGAATTGTTCATCAAGGTGTAAAAGAGTTTAAGTGGCTTTTTGAACATGTGTTGGTAAGCCAGTGTTGAGAGAGATCAGGTGATCTGCTGAGAGCCCCAAGAGTTCAGCCATGCACAGCTCAAAGGCTAGCAGGGAGGAAGCCATGGGTTGTGTGCAGGCTCAGTGTTCTTTATGAAGTCAGGATAGCCAGAGCAATGTCAGGTAATTTAAAAGAAGGTCTGTGGAGAGGAAATGGCTTCTGCCTATTGGCATTCTTTTTGCAATGAAAATGTTTGAGAAAATGCTGCTAGAACCTTAACTCCCTCAATAACACTGGAGTTTCATTTGTATTTCCTAAGGGTGAGGGAGCCAAACAAAGAAAGAGATTATCGTTATATTCCTTGTTATTTAGTCTGTATCCAGGAGAAAAAAAAATCATTACTATCCTCACTTTCTCTTATAATGTTACACTGTTTTCCAGCCTGTGATAGATCTCTACACATTGGCCTATATGCACAGGCAAGAGGTATGTTATATAGATATGGGAAGAAAGGACCTTGAAGAAACTATAGTATATTTCAGATGTTTTTTTCCCAAATCTGTGTTGTCTTGGAATAGAAAACTTAAGAGTTTAGTTTAACCAGTGGCACAGAGAAGTAATGAGAGAAGCCCATACCTTTCACCTGTGTGACATGAATAGAAGGTGACTCTTGCCCTAAGCAAAATCAGTTTGTTGATCTCCATTCAACCTCAGTCAAACCATGACTGATGTCACAAAGCCACCAAACTTATCTCAGCAGTATTTGTCTCCACCGTGTGTCTTTTTCAGTCCAGAAATGCCCGAGGCTATGCTTGCACAGATGGTTTGACTGGACACCAACATGGCAAAGTCCCTGAAGGGAAATCCAAAACCAGCATGACAGGGGCTTTCAGGACTGAGTAAGAACCTTTTGTCATATAGCTCAGCAACAACTTTTGGGTTGCAGCAACCAGATACCCCAGCTGAACTCACAGTGATGTCTCCACACTGATAACTCTTGTGTGTATGCAAGGGGTGTCCATGGTACGGTGAGGGATATGCCTTCTAATGCAGATTAGACACTCTTTGCCTTCATCTGCATGTGACAGGGCACAGAGCAATGTTGGGGCTCCCCATGTGTTTCTCTCTCAGGAGCCCATGGGAGATGAAGCAGCAACTCCCAGTGGTGAATGGGATGATTCAGCCCCTCTAGTCTCCTGAATTCTGTACAAGCGTATCAACTCTTTCTATGGGAAAGCCAAAAACACCATTCCCCACAACACACATGTATTGTATACGCCATATGAATGTGTGCTTATCCTGTGGTTTGTTTACAAATCTCTGCAGTTAGTTCTGGAGAGAGATAAACAATTTCTCTTTGACTTAGAAGATTTTAATTTCTATGCCTCGTATCTATTTCTTTGGTTGCTGTTCATAAAAATCAAGACTTTATGTGCAAAACTGGAAAACGGGAACATCTAGGTTAAATATTGCAGATTTTTATGCTGGCCTCAGCAGAGCAGCTTCTTTAGATGAACAGAACAGCACTTACTTCAAAAAACACCTCTATTCCAACTTCAGTGTTGGCTTCCCTGTCGAGTTAATTAATCTCTGAGGACTGGAGATTAAGCGAATTTGGAAAGTGAGCAGAATTTGGTTCTTGGAGAGTTGCATACATTTGCCATTTGTGGTTAGGAATAGAACCCAGAGACTGTTTATTCCATGGTAGGAAAAACAGTTTTTACTTTTCTTAAACACAGCTAGCTAGTTTATGACTCCTGGCAGGAGTACAGCAAGTTTGAGCAACTAGTTTGTTTGTTCCAGATAATTTATAGAGGGTGGTATTCATTTTCCTTTCCCCTTAAAGGGGTTCTGTCATGTAATTTAGGCCCCCAATGAGACATTGCTTAGACCTGATAGAAATCAGGCATACTGTGTTCTCCAAAATCCAAATAGCCAGACAGGGGTGTGCTAAATCCATCATGCTGCTGACAAGATATGAAATGCAACAGCTACTGCTACGTCCTGTAATTCTTCAGTTCTCCGAGGCGAGAGGCCCTTTTCCAGACAGCGGAGAGGAGAGGTGAGCAAGTTCATTAGCAAGTCTCCTTCCCAGGAATGGGCTGATGTCATTAAAGACATTTCTGATGAGCTGAGAGAAAAGTAAGGCAATAGCCATCCCAGTGCCTTGAGCAAGCAAGGAAAAGAAGGATGAAACCATACTAAAATGGCCATTTAAGACCAAAAGCAAACAAGAACAGCTATGGAGATCTGCTCCTGGTTTAGTCACACTGTGAGTCCACCACATGCTTTTAAGGAACTCTCATCTCATTTGACTTCTTTGAAGCAAGGGGAATAAGCATCAGGTTTGCAGTTTATGAAAGCTCCTGCTGGCTGCCGGCGTTTCCTGTCTCAGCTGAACTGATGAGAAGATGGAGGTAGCTGGGTCCCAAAAGGCTTTGTAGAGCTTCCCTTTCTGTCCCTTCTGCTCCTGTCCCTGCCACATTCCAGCTGACTTCAAATCGGGCCAAGATCAGTTGCCAGCTCCTTCCCTGCTCACCTCACTCCCCCAGGATTATTTCTTTTACAGGAATACTCCAAAGGCTTGGGTCTAGAGTTTCAGATAGGATTAGGAGGCATTTCTGCATCCAGTCACTAGCTGTGGTCACTAGCAAAGCCTGTTTCTCCTCTGCTCTGTATGGCAGCATGGGCAGAAAGGGCTGAAAGCAAATGGCCTTATTCATCTGCAGGTAACCTCTCAAAGAGGCCTTGCTGACACTTAGACCCCGGGGTGTTTTATAAAACCTGGCAATATCAGATGATGTTTAAGATAAACAATCCAGTGTATTATTTTATCCAACCTTTTTCTAATTTTCGTAGATTATCTTTCGTGTGGCTGTGGAATGTGGAGACTGCTATGGAAATGGGGGACTGGCTCTTGTGAGGCAGAGCTCACTCCCAGTGCACAGCAATGGGAGATAAATATATAGAGTATTAGATTAAAATCAGTATGAAGGCAATTGACTGGATTTTTAAATTACTGCATTTACTACTGCATGTGAAAGGAATCCATCTGTGTTTGCCCAAACCACACTCTTACAATAGATATTATCTCATGCTGACACTTGGAGTAACCATGTATTTCTGGTTTTAAAACCTAAGCCCACCTGAGTCTTGCAAAAGGGCTTTGCTGAGTGTTAGGTCAGCCTGAGGTCCCAAAGCCAAGCAGAACTACTCAGAGGAAGGGCCCTTGCATAAAATCATATCCTGGTTTTGCACTCTTCCCTGATTCACACATTAAACACAGATTGTCACATCCTGACTTGCCTGCTACGATCACACACAAGTATGGGTTTTAATGCCAGTAAGTATATATTTAAAGCTTGCATTGGAACTTTATTTCTGCTCTTCACATGGGAAACAAAAAAAGCCATAAAGGGAATAAAGACCTTCATAAGGTTTGATGAAGCTTCACAGAAGCCACAAAAGAGCAAGCATTGCACAAAGGTAAGTAAGGGTACAGGAAAGAGGGATCTTCCAGCAGAGATTTATTTTTTTTTTTTTCTCAGAGGAATTTGCTTTGGCTCCCTTTGTGAGAGCCAGGATTAGTTGAACTCCTTGTCAAGCTCCTGGACCCATTTATTTTCCTGAGCATTTAGGGAGAGGCTGCTTTGAAGGCTAAAGAGATAATTGCTGCATGAAAGGGACTGCTAGTTTGAAGGAGCCCATTTGATGAGTGTATCTTTTTATTGAGGATTTATTTTGTTCTCTGATAGTGCATGTGCTTTAAGTGCTGTACAAAGTACCCACAGCAATGGAGAGGCATTCAAAACAATTACATTTGAATTAATTAATATAATGAATGACTGATAGGAAGATCAAATCGTTATCGTTATCTTTTAGTGATAAATGGAGGGTGGAGGAGAAGCAAAGAAGTGCTGGCATAGCTGGCTCCAGCCTAACACATGTTTATTTAAGTGACTCTATACAAACATAACCCTGCATGTCAGTTAAATCAGCAGCATGTCAGTCGGCACTTCTGGTTACAGACTATTTCAGAGTCATTCATCATTCAGCGCTATAAAAGCCATTTACCCTCAGCCCACCATCCAATCAAACCAAATAGAAAATGGAGCAGGAAAGAAGCACTAATAATTGTCCTTAGTTTCCTTTTAACTTTTACTGCAACAACTCAATACATCCTGTGTGGTGGGGTGGTGGAGAGGTTTTGCTGAACTAAACAGAGCTGCCTTCACCAGGCCATTAAAAGCAGGAAAGGAAGGGGAAAAAGAGAGAAAGAAACAAAAAATAAGAGCAGAAAGTTAACCCTTGCTCTACTTTTTTTTCCTTTTTTTTTTTTTCTCTCAGAGACAAGGTTTACAAATTACCTTTATCTTTCCCACCCATCAACATGATTCCTAATTATTTTGCACCAGCTATGAAGGCAATGCAAGGTCTCAGCACACCGAGCAAGCTCTGATGCAAGTATTGATGGCCAGGAGCTGCTCGGCTGCCGCCCTTAAATTCAATGGAAACCTTCCAGGGCTGGGCTGCCAGGCAAGGTAGTGCTATCAGGGCTTGATGAAAGAGGCCCTCATCTTCACAGGTGTCACCCTCCAAGCGATTCCTTTGTACTGTATGTTTGCCTGTGACTTTCTCCAGGTAAATAACTTGAGTCCCAAATGCCTCAGGACATCAATGGTCAGAAAGTGCAGCAAACTGCAGAACATGAGGCTTTAGAAATTGCAGTTCCAAGGGGAAAAAGTAATGACAGGAAGATCTTTTCAGTCCTGAGTGGTCCCTCCTCTAATTTGATAACTAACTCCTGCTAGTTTCTTCCCATTTCTGCTGATATATGGCTTGATCCTCCAAGCCTTTACTCTCGCGAGCGATCCCATTAAGATAAAGAGATCTCTCCCACGTGACTGAGTGGGCAGGTATCTGAATAAAATGATCAGCAAAATCAATCAGTTCTCCCTTGTATCCCTAGTGAAATTCCCTTCACTGTAAAAGCACTAGCATGCAAAAATATGAGAGCATCATTGGGTAATAATGTGTAAAATGGCCATATCCAGTTGCTTTTTGGTGGTTTAGCTCTGGCATTTTTCTAGTTCTGTCTGTGCTCTGCCTGATTCGAATCCTCCCCTCATGTTTATTACTAGTTAACTATTTCTTAATGGACCCCTTCATTTATGAATAAGACTCAACAGCGATTACAGCCCCAGTGGAGACCAGTACACTACCCATCTGCTCCGTCCCTCGCTCTTGGTGTTGGCATTCTGCACAAGTTCCAGCCCCTCTCATCGTAACAAGCCAGGATCAATTTTCCAGTGGCAGCTTGGAAATAATAGTACAAAATGTATATTAATACAGAAATATATTGTGAAACTGTCCTTAAACAAACAAATGAGCCACTTTAAAATATTACTGCTATAAATGACCATGACAGTAGCACAGCACATATAATAAAAAATAACTACTGAAGAGAAGCTGCTGAATTACTATAGTAATAAACCAGATGTGATTATTATCATTTAACACAGTCATTGAATACCATGAATCCCTGAAGCCATTAAAATATTTATGATTAAACATTTGCTATTCCTTATAACAGAACATATAGCCTGGTGCTAAAAAACTGTTAAAGTATTATTTTGGCTAATGCATGCTAGTGCCATGATAAAGGTCAGCTACTGCTGTCTAAGCTTCCTAGAAAGAGCACCTAACAGCTTTCCCTTTTTATTTTATTTGTAACTATTATAAAGTTAGGTACCTCTACAGCGTATTATTATGTTTAATAGGGAGATATAAATGTACATCCACACTTTCCTACATGCATCTATATAAAGGAACAAACACAAATATCCGATTTTATTCATGGAAGAAAGGATGCTTTCTGTCTTCCAGGAATTGTAACAAAATATTTAATGTTTTTTGGAAAATATGCTTGTGACCAAGCTACGAGCATATGCAAAACTGAAGTCTAATTACCTTCAGGAATTTTAGCATGCAGGCACTGTATTACCCACTGAACACGTTTTATTTTGTGGGCACTGATTTTTTTTGCTACTGTTGGAAGTGCTTCCCTGCCTGCCTCTACATGGTCTGCAGAAGCCTGGTTTTCCTGCAGAACAGCCTCAGCTGCAGTGACCTGCAGGTGAGAGGTGCCCCTTATCAGTGCAAAGCGTGAGCGGAAACAGGAGGCCTCTCACGGGAAATGCTCCCTGGCCAACTACAGCAGGTAAGGTATGTTCTCATAGTGCTACTTCTCATTCTGGGTTCCACAGGTAATCTGGGGACAAAGCACAGGTGCTGCTGCTTCCTTGTAAAAGGGAAAGTATGAGAAGTGCATCATGCCCTGCTTTTACGTAAAAGCTCGGCATGAGAGCGTTTACCTGGGGAGTGGGAAATAACGCACTCAATTCTTTCCTCAGCCTGAGACCATTCAAATCATGTCCTAAACACCACGTCCAACCTTTCTTGAACACCCCCAGGAATGGTGACACCACCACCTCCCTGGGCAACCCATTGCAATGCCTGACTACTCTTTCTGAGAAGAAATTTCTCCTAATTTCCAACCTAAACCAGGGAAGTTCATCTAATTTCTGAGTCTGGCTATGTCAGGGCAGAGTAGAGAGGCATAACTTTGCATGAAATTGAAACAGAGGTGGCACTGATGGATTTGGAGAAGGTGGAAGCTGTGAAAAGGTTTGCAGCCTTGCAAAGGTGGATTCAAGCATCTTGCTTTCACTATTGAACGGCTTTAGATGGCCAAGTCCCCTCTCCCTGGGAATACATGCAGGGTGGGGGCCAATTGCATGCACACACAGCTGGGGATTGAATGCTGGATGCCACATTAACACTTTAAACTTTTCTGAAGGTGCAGGGAACATTTGCAGTTCCCTCACATGTAACCCAGGCTCTGTGTGGTAGATTGGGGGTGTAGGATGTGGCCATCAGCCAGGAGTGCCATTGCTTGCCTAGCTGGACAAAGCACGGAGCAGGAGATGGAGGGCTGAGCAGCACAGAAGATCTCTGACCTCTCCAGGCTCTATGTTTTTGAACCAATAAGCCACCTAAATATTTCAAACCCATGTATAGCCATTACATTACCTAAACCTTATACCCTTACTGGTATGCTCACACTGAGTTGGCCTGGCTGGTGTGCTCTAAGACGCTCAGTTCCCAGCCGGTGGCCTGGCTGTCTCCAGTCCCTCCCCATCCCCTACTCCATCACCCACTGGGGCATCTCAGTGACTGCCACTCCTCTCCTCTGGGTTGGTGAGTTTCATGCCCAGCAGCCCTTCCTCTAAATGACCTGACTCTGATTTCAAAAGCCGTTTGGCCATGTCTGCTGGAGGCAGGGAGGCAGTCCTCACACAGCCTGCATACTCTTTTTTTTTTTCTTTATTCTGTGCTAAAGCAAGATTTAATAAAGCAATAGTGGTATATTGCACCTGTCCTGGTGCCAGGAACCCCAGCAATTAGACCCCCAGCAATTAGCTCCAGATGACCAGGATGGACTCCAAAGGCCACTCGTGGTCTACAAAGACGACTATCTGAAAAGCATCCATCTAAACTTGGGTGCTTTCTATTTATTATGCCTGCTGATAGGCTACTTCATCCCCCAAGAAACCCCATGTGTCTTCCTCCCGTGTCCTCCCACCATTACCATCACCAGATGCTTCCTGGTGTGAGTGGAAGCAGGTGCATTATAACAAATTAGACAGCACTGCATCCAAAAATAATTACTCTTAACCTAGGACTACTCTGACAAGGCTGGTTTTCCATTCTCAGCCATCTGAAATAAAGATAACTTTTATTTGCTTGTAAGGTGTTGGAGTTTTCTTAGATGGTTTTGCTATACCTATGGATTATTTTCTCAGAGCTTAAAATGTCAGACAGCGTAAAACCTCACTAGTGTTTATCAGTTTCCTGCTGTCTGGATTTACCAAAATGTAGAAGTTTATGAGAGATTTTAGCTGTGTCCAAAACGGAAGATAAGGGCAATTGATCCAGCACCCATCTGTTTAGAGCCAGAGAGGTGAAACTCCTCATTCTCCCTCTCCTGAAATTTGAGGAAGGTTGGAGTGACTTCAGGCTCACTTTGATGAAAAAAACGAACTGAGGAATCTGTTAGCATGAGTGAGGTCTTCATGAATTAAGAGCAGCTCACAATATGATGTAAGTTTTCTATAAGATTTCCCTTAATCTGATTTATTAGTTCTCAAAGCTATGTGAAAAGTAAACAGAGAGTATATTTGATAAAGATATTAACTAAGTTACCAGAGTTTTCACTGTTCCAAAGCATATGTAGACTCCTGCATTTGCGACTCGTAAGGTATGGTTGTGCTGTGCTGTCCCGACAGGCTCCATGTATTGGATGGAGACATTTGCTACAGAGCAAAAACAACTGGAAAGATTTTCTCTGGCATTTTTTTTTATTTCTTTTTTGTCTATAGATAAAATCTTCAAGAAGAGTGGCTGACTAGTCTTGCAAGAAGGCAGTTAGCTGGGACACATCTTGACTGGACTCCTCCAGACAAGAACTGACACCCATACAAAATACCAAAAGGTGAGCATCAGTGGAAACACTACTCCCTGTACTTTGCAGAGTATCTGCTCACAGCTTAATTTGGACCAGTGATACTGCAATTTATCCAGCTATATTTTGTGTGTATCATAGAGATTCCTGTAGTGCCAGTGCTCAGAAACCAGCAAATGTCTCTGACCATCCATCTAGAACCAAAAGCCTGATAACCTCCCTGCATGGCTCTTAGGAGCAGAAGAGGACTCAGGACAGCAATTAGTATGACACAGCAAGGAGAACCAGTCAGAAAAATGTTGTTAGAAATGCATCCTGTCTGGGAAAAGAGTTCAGTTATGATCCAAGTCACTGCAACAGTACTGCTTTCCATGCTCCCTCCCTTCTCTCCTTCCCCACCCATCAAAGACTCATAGAATCATTTAGGTTGGAAAAGACCTCTAAGATCATCAAGCATTGAATTTTTTCCTTTTTTTTTTTTTTTTCTTTCTGAATTATTATGTTTTTATAGTATGTTGTGTTTCATAATATGATCATGAGAATAAAACTAAATATTTTGTGGACAGTTTTTTTTTTTTTTTTTTCCTGTCTCAAACAGAATGAAAGCAAAGTTAACATATAGAAAAGTTGTGAAATGGGATTTCTGTTCTCCCTATAAGTGAACGGTAACTGTGATCACAGATGATAAATTTTAGAACAAAAATGCTGTGGATATATTGAAGCTGATTTCCCACTAGTGTCACCACAAATCATTGGCATAAATAAAGGTAAGTTGATTAACATCACTTGGGTATTTCCCGTAGCTGAAGTTTTGCTCTATTTATCTTTATTTCTACTATAGTTTCATCAGCAGAAAAAAATCAAAGAGGTAATAATACAAAAAATAATAAAATAAAATAAAATAAAATAAAATAAAATAAAATAAAATAAAATAAAATAAAATAAAATAAAAATCAGCATAGCCGTCCACTTACCGCTGAATGCTTTATTTTCTCCATAATATTTTCAGAGTGTTTTGGGGAGTAATTTCAAACAGTCAAGTCAGAGTCCACAGAGAATTGATTTTTGTGACCTCACATATTGTAACAGAAAATTATAACAGGAAATAAACCATTAAGTGATAAACAAGGAAACATGGATACAATTACTTTCAGGACATAATTTTATTCACTCTAGTTTTGAAAATGAAGAGATAGTACTGACTGGAACACCTCAATTCTGAATGCAAACTGTACAATCTATTATATTAAACAAAGTCAAAAGCAATGTGAAAGATCTTGAATCTATTCAAGGCATGCACCTCATTACAGACTTAGCAAATTAAAACACAAATAGGATTAGAAAAGAATAATGTAACAATCTCCCACTACGGTCCCTGGAGCATTAAGTCATAAATTGGGTTTGCATTAAATTGTGCCTGCAGTATTGAATTCAGAGAAAGAGCTATAGGCTGAAGATAAACCTTGCTAGGCTAGCCAACTTTGGTATGGCTGTGTGTTTCCATAAACACACAATGAATTTGTTGGAATCTAAAAAGGCACATTCAACAACATGTATTTCATATCTTAATTAGAAAATACAGATATGGTATAGCAATCTCTGGCTGCAAGAGGTATAAACCCAGCCAAAAGCTGCAGACATTTGAAATTGTCACTCCACCTGAAGATGTTGTTTAAATATGGTAGTTCAGCACGGTCACCTACTGTGTTAAACCATGCAAGTTTTCAGGTTTGCACAAATCTCTAGTGTGCTACGAGCTTCCTTTAAGTGGAGAAAACAATCTTACCCCAAAAGAACAGAGAGAAGCTGAGTTTCCAATACAAATGTATTCTGTTGTTATGGGAACTAAAATGGTGAGCAATGTGAAAAGGATCCTTCGCTAACAAAGACCAGCTTGATGATATTACAGAAGTAGCTATGCAAGAAGAAAATATATCTGCAAGAAATAAATAGAGCTTTTCCTAAGTCTCCTGAAAAGTATTGACTCTAAAAAGAGCTAAAATCAACCTTTCTGTGACAAATTACTGACTAATACTTTGAATTAATTTAGTTAATTTTTCTTTAATAAAAGCTTTATCCTTCAAAGGTATTTTATTACTGTCATCATCCTCATAACTGTCATTTAGGGGATAGCTAACAGCATCTGCTGTGGTTAAGGTGCTTGTCATTTCACTCTACAAAGGAGACTTCATATGGTATTACAAGGGTTTTTGCACCTTCTTTTTTTAGGGGTTCTCACATCTCCATTTGTCTGTAGCAGACTTTTCAAAATTTGGTGGAGAGAAAGCCCTCAGGCTAGAAAAAAAAAAAAAGCCCTGTCTTTTCTTTGACAATGCATCTTTTCTCAACTTTTGTCACTATGAACTGCTAACATCTGCCAGTTCCCTCCACTAGTCTGCCCTTTGCAAAACCATACTAGCAGCATGCTAAAACAATAATACAGCCCATCAATATTTTAAGTCCAGCCTTACAGCCACTGCCAAAAGAGCACAGGCTACCCTGGGAACACTTGGATTTTAATAAAGCGGCTGGGGAGAGAAGTGAAGTTCATGCAGCGACAGGGGCATGCTAACACCAGGAATTTGTGCAAATTGATGGGGCTGCAGATCCTATATCTAAGCAGTGGGATCCAGGGACATTCACATCTAAATTTGTATCAGGGCATCAACTGAATGGATTGTTGTACTGAGAGCAGGCTGTTCTTGCTCTTTTCCTTGCAAAGATTTGCTAGTGTGGGGAGATGCAGTGGGGC
Source organism: Anser anser (assembly GCF_964211835.1). Taxonomy (NCBI): domain Eukaryota; kingdom Metazoa; phylum Chordata; class Aves; order Anseriformes; family Anatidae; genus Anser; species Anser anser. The sequence goes on along the minus strand of NC_139721.1, from coordinate 127,510,283 downwards.
ATCGCTGCGGGATGGCAGCACACCCTGGGCTGGGGGACCCGCCACGCCTGGGACTTGTTCCTGGCCGTGTATGTATGATGAGGAGGCAGACAGTGAAGAGGCTGAGCCTGTTTTCCTAGCCAGAGGATGCAAGGGAGCTCATGCGTAGGTGGCCAGCTCCATGCTGGTCCAGTCTGGGGATGCTCCAGTTCTCAGGCAGCGGCAGTGATGTCAAGTTCCAGGGAAGAGGATGGTGAAGAATGGAACATCTTGGGTCTATAGGGGTACCTCTAGGTCGAGGCTGTTAGGATTTCTTCCCCAAACCCAGGTCCTGGGGCACACATAGGTTTTGCAGAGTTTTCCAGCCCCTCATTTTAGGTGCATTGAGTTTTTACCCTGTGCTGGGGGTCGAAGGGTCCATTCTCTTTCCTCTGTTTGCTGGTGGAGAATTTGCAGGCTAAATAAGGCTGTCTCCTCCTCTTGGCTGGCAGCTCCCTTCTGGAGCAACCTTTTAACATTTTTCTTGATTTTCTTAAACAGCAAACATTAGACACATTAAGAACAGCAACAACAAAATCATTAAGCACTATAACATTCTCCAAGGAGCCAGACGTATCCTTTAATCAGGTTATGGAAAATTCATTCCTCTTCCAGCCATTTATCTTCTTTGTTTATGCACATTCCAAGTGACCCACTTCTCAGCATCAAAAATAATAACAAAGAAATAACCAAAGATTCTTCATTATTTATGGACTTATGTACCATTTATTTTGCTTTATTGGAAACCAAATAATCAAGTTCATTCATTCCGATTAAACATAGCAAGCGCTAACCGTCTGTCATTTCTATCAGTGAGTTTTGTTCTCTCACTTCAGACTCACTACTTGACCTCAGTGGGGAAAGGATTGATATCATGCTTACTTCTATAGTGATTGATTGTTTACATTAAAAGGGAGATGAATAGACTGAAATTAGGGGTACACTGTTCTTTTCTCCCTAATATAGCCTGTGCTTTCTGTCTCCCATAGAGGTGTGGGGGCTCTAAGTCCAACTCTACAATTTTATGAAGTAATATTGAAGATTGCATCAGGTCAAATTTTTCCCCACATTTGCATGATTTATAACAAGTGCAATGTAGCTATTGACATGTAATGAGCTCTGCATAGATCTCAGGCGCAGATCTCTAATGAAAATTCTATGCATAAAACAATAAACATGGCTCATAGGTTTATAATAGAAATCATGGCTTATTAAAAGCAACAAGGCCTTGGTCTCAATGTGAGCCTAAAAATGCTGAATTAGTCAGGTAAGTGTGACTGGAATCATCGACCAAAGAAGTCTCAGTTACACAAGTTGATGTTACTCATAGTTTGGGAGCTAAACCAAAACTCCCCCAAAAGGGCAACTTCAGAAGACATAGTCTCACCATTTTATTCAAATTTCAGATCAGGTGATTTTTTTTTGTTCTTGACAAAACTGTTCATAACGAAACTCCCTTGATGAGGGAACTACAGGAGGGTGAAATAGCAGTAGGCACTGCAAAAAGTGCTACAGAAACTTAATGATACCAAGCAAAGTTGTTCATTAGTACAGGCAAGGATACTTCTCATTTTAAAGAGACTACACATTGTGTTTCAACTCACAATTAGTTGCTCAAAATTGAGATAGATTAGGAATTACAATGCAAGTCATAATGGAAATAACACAGCACTGAAAAAAATCATTACCAGCATGGGAAAAAAAAAAAAAAACAAAAACAATTAAAAATGTTCATTTAGTCTGAAAAATATATTTTGTTACATTCAGTGCTATTTTTTTTTATCTGTTAAAACACATCTGAAAATGAGATTCAACTCTTAGTTAGCTTTATCATCGCAAGGCTGGCTAAATAGGAAGTATCTCTCAGAAGCTGTTAAGAGGATACCTTATGGTGATTAGAGAAGATGGAAGAAAAGGTCAAAGGAGAATGTCACAGGGAGAAAAGTAATAGAACAAAGCTCCCAAAAATAGAGAAAAATAAGTAGTGGAAACGTAGGAAAGATTGTCTTTGTCATCATGCATGGTGTAACTCTGCTGAACTGCTGCTAGTAGGCTTTAATGCCATGTCAGTGGTATTAACGTTGCGTATGATTTTCTTTTATGCTTTCTGACACATCCTCACAAACATGTGCATTTCCACAAACCTACCATGGAAGATGGCAAGGTATTTGCCCACAGGGACCGGGCTGGCAGGAACCCAATCAGTCTCTTTTCTGCACTAGGAATTTGTCATTTCAGGATCCAAAGAATGTTTTCAGTGGGTATATTTTCTATTTTTATTCCCTGAGTTGTTATGGGATATGAATGTCAATAATAGATAAGCACATCGCAAACAGACTCAGCAAGTTCTGCCTTTTCTGCCCCTGGAGAGCCACCACTCAAGTGATATCTCAGCGGTGGGGTGACAGTTCTCCCTGGAGGGGGCAAGAGACAAATCCCTTCCACTCCACAAGCCCCCTGGCCTGCACCATCTGATGAATTTATGGTCTTCAATACAGTTAGGTGTGTATAATTCAATGTATTGCTGAAGACCAGTTACTGTATTTTATAGCTGACATTACGAGGGATATTTTTTCTATGAAATAAAATAATATTTGTTTCCTGAATGGGAAATGTGCTGTCTGTAGCTATCAGCAGCCAACAGTTGCTGCTGGCTAGAGCCACAGCAGGAAAAAGAGGTGGGTTTTACTTCAGTGATATTGGAAGCATAATTTGTCATTCACAGTGCTTTTTTCAGACATGGAGGTCCCATATGAAAGTCACTACAGGATGGCTGCTTTGTTGTACTGTATTAAGCAATTACTTTAAAAATAAGTGTCACAGAAGATATCCTGATAGGTTGAGCACTATGACTGAATCCAGAAAGGATGGAGAGCAACTCTTTGCTCAACAGATATTGACAGGACGAGGGGGAATAAACTAAACAAGGGAGTTTTAAACTGAAAGAGGGCAGATTTAGATGAGATGTTAGGAGGAAATTTTTCACTCAGAGGGTGGTGAGGCACTGGAACAGGTTACTCAGAGAAGCTGTAGATGCCCCATCCCTGGAGGTGTTCAAGGCCAGGTTAGACGAGGCCCTGGGGAACCTGATCTAGTGGGTGGCATCCCTGCCCATGGCAGGGGGGTTGGACCTAGATGGTCTTTGAGGTCTCTTCCAACTCAAGCCATTCTATGGTTCTATGATTCTGTATGTGACCATCTGTGTAGGTGTGTGTGTGTGTGTGTGTGTCTGTCCATCACTTTGTGGCCCTAGAGCTATCTACATACCATCAGAGTCTGATTCTGTAATTTCTGAGCACTTCACAGAACTTCATGAGTCCACTCACAAAATATGCATGAGGTTAAAAAAAAAAAACAACATATATATATATATATACATATGTATATGAGTTGGGGGGGATTTTTGTTTTCATTTGCTTTTGGCCCTATTTCAGATCTTGGGAAAGCACTGATGAGTGATTACATGCCTTGGTCCCTGGAAGAGAGAGCTACTCTAAGGCATGGAAGGCAAAAATGTCATTCTGAAGTGTACTTGGTGTCAATGCAGAGCTGCAGGTCCATATCAGAATGTATATGACCCAAATCAACACCAGAGATATCTGCCCCAAGGGGTCTCCACTGGGTTTGTCTGTGGCCACAAGAGGAACTAACCTTCGCAGAGAGATTACAAAACAGTTCCTCATGCCAGTAAAAACCTTGCTTAGAAACTCAGTTTTTAACAGGTTCACAGTAGTTTGTTTGTTTAATATTTTTTCCATAGATAGGGTGTATTTTAAGCATATAGTGGTCCGGTTAGCATTGCACATCAGCTCAGATATTATCTCTTGCAAGGAAAATCACACAAAGTACTGTCCAATCATATAGATACTTCATATTTTTAGTGCTTCAAGCACTAAAGTCAACGATTCTTTAGTGTTTTGTTGTTGCTTTTAAGCTCCAGTAAAGGCCACCTAGGGTGAAGGAACATGTTTATTTTCTGTTTGTGCAGAAGGAGCATTTTTTTTTCTGCCCCCATGAGACAGGATATAAGAAATGATTCTGTTCCGTGGTTTACATTTTTGGTAGGAAATAGACAGTATAGAGGAGTTCAAAGAAGAACTTTTAGCTGTCAATAAACAGGAAGAAACATCCAAAGCCTGTCCTGGTAGAAAGTTGGGATAATACTACTGCTTCTGCAGCAACACTGCGAACACTGGCCTGCGAATGACCAGCAAATTGGTAAGGTGGCTCATGGGATGAGAAGACCTTACCTGTGCTTTGCACGAACAAGCCTGTGAGCTTGTGTCAGACCTGTTGGCTCCTTTGGCAGGCACTGGGCAGTCAAGGAGCAGCCCTTTGGAGGATCCGGCTTTTGGTTTGAAGGCACCAGAGGATATTCAGAGCATGGTGTGACCAGACCACGCAAGGGACAAGGTCCACTGGCTCCAGAGATGTGTGGGATGCAGCCAGGACTGGGACAGCATTTACCAGCTCGCTGTGCCCGCAGGCTTGCCTCCGGGCATCCCAAGTAGGCCTGTGTGTCTACAAGCAGGGAAGACAGATTGATTTAGGAAACAGCCTGCTTTTCGGAGAGAGCTTTAGCGCTTGGGCAGTCCGTCAGCTTCCCCACAAGCTCCTGTATCTCTTGCTGCTCACAACTCATTTCTCCCACGCGTTCACAGTAATGAAGATGGGATGGTCTACAACTTTATGACAGTTCCATTTATTTCTACTATTTTCACATAAACCCAAGCAATGAGCAGCAGTTGCTTCCTCTGTGGCTTGATAAATGTCAGTATTAATTAAAATTGTTCAGAGCGGGGTCGGGTTCTTTCCTCTCCCTGCACCAGGCTGGCAGGGAGGAGAAGCCTGACGGGCAGGCGCAGCTGCTGAGCTGTTGACTGGAAATGTCGTCACGGGGAAGGAGGCACGGGAGGAATACCGGCCTCTGACAACGTGGATTGGAAATAGTGGAAGCATTTTGTCACCTGCACAACGTGGGGGAGGATGCCTGGATGTGGGTCTTGAACTTAATCCTTTGCTCCCCCGTCTGGGAAGTCTGCAAAGGCAGCTGTTCAGCCCATATGGAGGGGATGGTGCTCCCCCACCACCACTATCTAATGATGCTTTCCTGACTGACGCTCCAGAGAGAGCCCTTGATTTGGGAGGGAAGGTCAATGCAACTCAATGCCTTGTAAGATGCAGGAGGAAAAAACAGGGGGATATGTCAGGAGGCTCCCCCCTCGCCGGACCCCCTCTGTATTTCTATGCACTCCCTTCTGACACCAGCACTGCTTTGACATCCGTAAACCCAACATCTTCTACCTGCCCCAGGGGGGCTTATGCAGCAGCAGAAGTTATGCTTCGGTGGTCATAGATGTGCCTTTTTCCCACTGTAGCAGGTCTGAACAGAGCCAAGGCGACACTTGGATGGTCGCAGTGCTGGCACACCCGTTTCTGTCACTGGTACAAGCTCAAAGGAGGCCATTACTACACGCTACAGCTAGTTTCATACAAGATAATGAGATAATTTTCTTTCTCCTTCTCAAACTTTGCCAACAACAAATGAAAGAAATTCACATGGGCCCATGAGAATTAAATGCATGCATTCTCCTGACTTGGACCGAGACGTGTGCTACACTGTCACATGGGGAACATCTGAGCAACCTCCCCAGGGTGATTTTCTTATGGAGAAAACAGTTTGGCTTGAAGACCAGAAGCAGTCCCTTCTTTGCAAAACATTTTCAAGACAAAAGGTGAATGGTGAATTCTGTGATTCTGAGCTAGAATCACAGAACGGTTTGGGTTGGAAGGGACCTTAAAGACCATCTAATTCCAACCCCCTGCCATGGGCAGGGACACCTCCCACCAGACCAGGTTGCCCAAAGCCCCATCCAGCCTGGCCTGGAACACCTCCAGGGATGGGGCATCCCCAGCTTCTCTGGGCAGCCTGTGCCAGTGCCTCACCACCCTCTGAGTGAAGAATTTCTTCTTTATATCCAATCTAAATCTACGTTTTTCAGATTAAAATTGTTAGCCCAAGTTTTGCATTGTTCTCTGAGAAACTGAAGTGGAAAGAGAGAGAGGACTAGGAGAGACAATACCCTCTCCAGATCACAGGATGGATCTTGAGGAATAAAGAGCTGAAATTTTAGGAAGTGCATATTTTTTTTTCTTTTTTTTTTTTTAAACTGTGTTTATTTAGCCACACATGGAAATCCAGGCTGGATTTTAAGAAGCACATTATGAGGAAAGGAAATAAGGAAATAGACTTCCCCCCGGTGTCTGTAAAAATCTCATCTATGAACACAGGTGCAGAATAGTGATTAAGCAAATATCACTGTTGTAAATTATGACCCAGTTTCATTTCTGTATTGGTCTCACTGGTCCAGCCCCTTGTTCCACACCCAGCAGCAGGGACCCCCTGTTTGTCAGGTATTTTAGTCCTAATCCCCTGCTTTAGTGAGCAGCGAACACTTTTCCCTGGCCTGCCTTTATTTGCCAGTGTCTGGACTAAGCAAAGTGCAGTTTTTCTAGAAAGACACTGGTTTCTAAAGCCTCTTTTCTAAGAAAAAATCCATGAATCTAAGTGTGGTAGTCTAAAAAATTCCTAAGTAGGATCTAGTGCATTTTACCACCATAAAAAACAACCACCAAAACACTCCTACCTGTTCTCCCAATCTAAGCTTACACTTGGTTAGGGTTTCTGTCTGTATGCTGAAAGGAAACCTGGTTTCTGTAAATTTCTTTTTAATAAAAATGTGTTACCTATGATAAATATATATTGCCTGGGTCAAATGAATCTGATTGTGAGAACATATTGAGCAAAAGTATTGGTAGGATTTAATTTCATCTCTTTTAAACACACACACACACACACACACACAAACTGTAGCTATTGAATGCTGGTTTGAATTAAATTCTATTTGTTTTAATAAAAGTGTAGTGGCCTGAGTGTACATATATTTGTTTTAGTGGCAGTGCATTGGATCCAATAAAACTATATTGGCTTCACTGCTTATGTCTCCTTTTCAGAGAAAATGGATTGAACGGAAAAATGAACCAGGCATGAATCAGCCAGTCAGAGGTCTCTGGCATCTGAATACACTGGTTAAAGAAAAAAAGAAAAAAAAGAAAAAACAAACAAACAAACAACAACAACAAAAAACAAAACGCTGCTTTTAAATGTAAATATGTTTTAATGTCAAGGCTGCACACAAGGGGTTTAATTGCCTCTATAAAACTGAGCAGGTTTCAGAACGGGGCTTGGCTGCGGAGGGTCGGTGCATCTGCTTGCAGCTGCAGAAGTGGAAATCTAAGCTGGCTGCAGCCCTCAGTTCTGCTGGCGTAAATCAGGCTTGTTCTCAATAAAGGCAGTCAGCTGATCTCCAGATATCTGCGATAATGCAGATCGGGTGTCAGCAGACCCAGCACGGGGGCACCTCTGCCCCAAAGCATAGGCTCATGCCATACCCGTGTAAATCACGTCCGCGCCGGGCGCTGGATGCTGGCGCTGGCATTCCTGGGGGTGCGCCGGCTGCCACTAAGCTTTTCTACACATTCTTCTGGGATCAGTCATTTCTGCCACCTGGAGACACTCAGCTGCTTGGTTCTGCACCAGATCTCCCCGACACCCACCCTTTCTGTGCAGCAGTGTTACCTGCACACCTTCCTGTGGGCAGGAGAGCCACCCAGACCAGCAGAGGGGCTGGTGTGGAGTGTCTTCTACATGGGACTCAGAATCCAACACCCATGTTGGATGTATGCATTTGTTTGCAAAATCTTTTTCATCGCCATGTCAAAGCCTTTAAAAATGTCACCAAGTGCCCTTTCTAAATACTCTAAATTGGATTAAAGATGGAAAGTGTATTCCTATCCCTTCCCAACCTTCTCCAGGGCCACCGTCACAGCCAGGGCAACAGGAGCAAAGCTCCATGCAAGGCCACTGAGGTTAGAAAGGACAGCAAGCACAGCAAGCACCAGCTGGGTATTTGTTAATGGGGGAAATGGTTGCTGCTGGCTGGCCTGGCTTCTCGCATACCCTACATGGCTGTAACCTGACAACCCAACTGGAGTATCGCTTTGTCTGATGCCTTGTGGCCTTCTAGGAGACTGGACTCCAGTTGTGTGGAGACAAACCTGCATTTTATTCTTTTGTGAGAAAACACGATCTGCACCAACTCGTTTACAGTTTGTGCTGAACTGGGAGCCCCCAGGGCTGTGGGAGACAATCAACATGAGGAGAATTTGACTGCAGCAGGAGTGGAGCAGTGAGAGAGGAGATGGCTGCGGGCTTCTCCAGCCCTGACTCCTCAGAAAACTGCGAATAAAGAAATAATTCACACAAAAGCAAACCAGCTGCTAGTGAAGCAATTTTTAGGTAACAATCTAGCTGAGGAGGAGGGTTGAGTACTGCAGGGAGTATCACCTTCAGAGCACCCATGACCTTGTGGAAGTGGAGTAGAAGCTCTAGGCACTGTATCAGCTCATAAACTCCAGAAACAAGCTGTCTCTGGAGCCAAGGATAGCCAAACTGGTTTCCTGATAGCTATGAGGTCTTCATCACCATGCACATGATGGTGGTGAAGGTGTCCGACATCATGAAGCACCTTAGAGATTGCTACGGAAGATCTGAGGGTGCCAGTAATTAAGAAGGCAGCAGACCCGATGGTGATGTCCTGTGAGATGCTCCCTGCATGGGGTTGTGCAGAGATGCAGGTTCTTTGTGAGGATCTGAGACAGAAGTACAGGAAAGAGAAGCCTGGAATTTATTAACGTCTTGGGAAATTCTACTCTGGGGGTGCCTACCTTGAAAACAGAGGCTCTACCAAAACCGGATCAAGTAGTTGGTATTCTTTGTGAAAAGGGTTAAAGGAGAATTTTTAACTACAGCCTGGCATAAATCTATGTGCAGAAAGTACACAGTCTGAGATAACACCACATGCAGAGGTGACAACATAAATTCTGTATCAGAAAGGGATTAGATAAATTAAGGGAGGACAAGTCCTGGCAGGGCCATTAAATTCTATGGTCCAGTTCCTCCCGGCTGCTGGAGCTGGAGGTGTAAGCGGGGGATTTGCCAGAGGCATCATGTCACGTGGCAGAGATGGGTCTTCACGGCCTCCTTCTTGATTCATGACCCTGCAGCAGACAGCGTGATGGAGGTGGTGATGGAGAGGTCTTTAAGCCGCCTGTCTGTCGCAAGGTCACCCACGGGGCCCATGTCCCCCACAGCCCACCTCTGCCCCTTCTCTGGGGGTGGGAACGGGGCAGCCACCCAAGCTGTTATCCCCTGCCCAGGCATGTGGGAAATGCCTTGTTTAAGTCCTAAATATGTTTTACTTAAGCCCCGCGGATGGTGTACTGAAGTGCTGTAATCTTCGCTAGGTCTCTCTTTACCTTGCTGTAATTACCATAATAAGTGGTCTTAACTGGCTCTTTTATAAGTAGCAGCAACATAAAAACATCTCAGCATGTTTTCCTTTAATGAGCTACAACTTCGGCATAATCTTCCTCATGTTTTCTTTGGGGTCTCTGTTTTTTCTGCCTGATGCAGCATCATTCCCACCTCGTCCCCAGCACCGTGCTGCTGGCCATGGGACATGATAATGGTGATGCGGAGCAGTGCCAGCACCCAGCAACATTTCTGGGAAGCCCTGCAGAACAAGGTGACTCCACCATGGGTTTCATGACCAGCTGAACCCACGGAGAGGCCGTTCACTGCCGTGGGCTGTGGGGTCACACCACCAGCTGCTGCGGATGTTGAGGGGAATACATTACAAGCACCACACCGCCTGCCCATGTAAGGCCACCGCAGGGACAGGCGATGACAATAGGGGCTCATACCCAAATGCTGAGGCAGAAGTTCAGTGACAGGGCTGGTAACTGATACGAGTGACTGCAGACGAGACCCTGGCATGGGGATCTGAGGGACAGCTGCAAAGGGCTGGAAGCACTCACGCGCGACCCACCCACTCCCACCCAGCCACCAGCAGGGTGCTGAGGAGCAGCTCTGTCCCTGGCCACCCCAGGTGCGGGCACAGCGCCCAGCCCAAAAAAGCCTCAGTCGATTACACCACCGTAGCATCGCGTTGGCAGGCTCACAGTTTGACTGCTTACGGCAGATGGACAAACACTTGCCGGTTATCTGGTGCTGAGCGAGAGGCAGATTTATTTCCAGAGCTTGCTACTCTCATTTCTCCCAATGAAGATGCAAGGCAGTACATCTGCAGTTTTGTTTTTTTCTTTCTTTCTAAACATGGCTATGTTGCAGCGGGGTCCATCACTGAAAGTGATGAGGTTTTTGGCTTGTTCTTGCGGGAAAGGCAGGAGGAAAGGAGGGAGGCAGGAGCTGCTGCTTTGCACAGACAAGCATGCACTGGATTTCCAAATCTCAGCCATAGCCTGTGCGAGCCGAAAGCTGGCTCACTAGTAAAGAGATGCAGAGCTGTAAAGCAGGGTGAAAAGCGCTGAATCTCTGTGTTTGGGTGATGCTAACATGCACTCTGTAAATGAAGGAAAGCATGAATTGCCACCTTGGTGCTGGGCAAGGGTCCACCCATCTCCATCCCCACCCCTGCTCCTTGGGGGAATGGAGAGAAACCCCCGAGAAGACAGCCGTGCTGCTCCCTTGACTTAAAAATCAGAAAGCAATGCATGTGTTGCAGAAGAAGCTGTGCTGGCCACAAAAGCAGCATTGCACGTTTTCTGACAGCATTTCTGCAGCAAGACATCAGTGTACAACCTTTACAGAAGGAGCTGAAAGAAGGCTAAGTTACTGCGGTCTCACTCAGGCTCCTTCGTCTCTCAGAAAGATCCTTGGGGTAGGAAATTTGGAAAAGATGTACAATTTGCAAAGGTCCATGAAAGGCACAGATGCTACCAGTAAGGGCTGTCTCCTTTTAAAAAAATGCACAACATTTTATACTTTTCCAAGTTTTGTTGGTGGTGTTGGTTGTTATTTTTTAAGGGCTGGGCAATAGTTATTGAAAACTGGTCCTGAATGCAGCCACCGACTTTTATCTCCTTGATCTTTAAATCTGGCCATGGAGGGTTACTGGTACCTTCTAGTGGGACCATATTATCAGCAGAAAGAAGACAACAAAAGGGTACAAATTTTCTAAATGGTTCTCTCTGCTCGTTTTTGAGGGTATCCAGCTTAGAATAATAAAAGTTTGGAGCAGGTGGAAATATCACTTTTCTGTTATTTTTCCTGAAAAATAAAACACAAGGGAAACACAAGGGGGGTGGAAAAAAATCAGGAGCAATGCTTATTGGAAGAATATCTGTTTATGCATGATTTGAAATCAGAGCAGAGTTACACTTCATTCTGTCTTGTGTTTTTGTGTTTCATATTTCATGCTTTGTATAGGACTTGTTCAGTGTATTCCTTGAGGCTTTAACAGGTTGTCCCAAAATTTTGTGGACTTGCTGAGCATACGCTGTCACAGAGCATGTCAAAGTGATAGGATCAACGAATTCAATACATTTTATGAAAATCAAAATGTTTTAGTATCTTAAAGACCTAAGCTCTCCTCCTGACATCATAACATGAAATGCTAAGTTATCGATTTGGAGTGTCTCAACAGCTTTGAAGAAAATAAAACAATTTTGCATGGAATTTCCTTCCCCATAGCTTAAAGAAACACAAGTGGAAGAAATCCATTCTCCTCCTGATGTCAGGAGAAATAAAAAATTAACAGTGCTATTTTTTCCCTGAAATTCCCTTTTCAGCCAATTCTAATTTTAGTCGGTTTCAAGGGCATTTAGTCGGTTTCAAGTCCTGCACTGTGTCAGTTTGTGCTTTGCCTTTGTCGCATGCTGACCGGGACTGGTGACACCGAAAATGTTTTAAGGACCTGGTAAAACTATCACAACTGCTGGGGCCAGCTGAGACCCTTGCCCCACACTGTGAGGGTTTCCACTGGGCCTTGGCAGCCGGGCATCAGCTGGGCTGGCCAAGCCCTAATTGGGTTTCAGGTGCCGTGGCTGCAAGGGAGAGGGCAGAGGGATGCTCCGGGGCTCCCCCCACTCCCCGCTCCTCTCGTTTGGGGATGCTTTGCCCCCTGCACCCAGGACATGGCATCAGTGCCTGGCACACCTCAGGGGTTTCCAAGCTCCTTTGTAAATCTGCCACTAAACTGCACAACGGAGGGGTCCCTTAAAAATCCTGAGAGAGAGGCTCTGAAGCAGTTATCTGATTTCTAGGCTTGGTGCTAATTAAAAAGTGATCATGGGGACACACACACAGACGCGCTAAAGGATCAGGCAGTCAGCGCAGCGCTAAATTTCCATTCCTGTCACTGCCCTCACCCTGTCCCCATGCTTGATGCCCCACAAGAGGCAATGACACAGCTCACTTTCCTCGCAGCCTGCACCCAGACTGGGAAGCACTTCAGCAAGCGGGCAGTGCTGCTGCTTGATGGCATCCTCAGTCCTGCTTTATAGACCTATCTGCAAATTAACTTTTTTTTTGCTAGGTCCCTGTGCTCTTTGAATTCTAGATGGAGTCGCAAGGAGGAGGACCTGGATTTGATGCTCTTTCCTCAGCAGCTCCTTGCCTGCTGCAATTGCTGGGGTGCGCAGGCCTGCCCTATAAATGAGTCCTCTAACTCGCTCACCCATATTCACAGCACGGGCAGAGCTTTACTTGTCCCAAAAACTGTCAGGGCAGCAGCAGGTTGTGGCATTCCCACTTCAGGGATTTCTCAAAGGGACAGCCTTTGAGAGCTGTCCGTTCTCACTCTGATGCTCATTTGCTTCTTTCTATTTATTCTCGTGGTTCCTCCAAGGAAGCCAGCATTTCCACAGTCCATTTTTTAGCAAAACTGCTCTCATGCATTTTTCAGCAGCACTTCTCAAGCATGGCGTGTCACTCCTGAATTATCCACAAGGCCTCGGTTCCTTCCTGTCTCTCCTCAGCTTTTAGCATGAAGGTTTGCTCTGCCAGTGGTACATAAAAGGGGCAATTGGGATAGCTGAAATTTATTTTAAGCAACAACTCTACCTTACACTTTTTTTTTTCTTTTTTTTTTCCCCTCTGGGTCTCTGCTTTCTTTCTGCTGGACGTATTGCTGGTCCATGTGCTTTTCTGAACAGCAGCTGTGCCTTTTTACACACGCAGAGAAGGAGTTCAGGTAATTCGGCCCCACCTCCCAGCTCTCCCTCCCAGCTCAGGTCTCCTCCAGAAAGTGCTGCCAAGGGCTGAGAAACCACCCCGGTTCAAACCCAGACCCAAAACACACTGCCCCCCATACACCTGCACGACAAGCAAGGAAACAAAGTGAAAATGAAAATGATAACCAAGCTGCCCAAGTTTTGCCTGATTTTTACCAGGTTATACAGTAAAACTCTTATAAAGATGCTACCTGAGGTGGTCATCCCTTGACCACCACTCTTTAGGTAAAGCCTCACTGTAACTGAGGAGCACCACTCTGAAATCTCATCCTCTGCTCAGATTTTCATGGTTTGACACTTAAGGCTGTCTTTTTATAACTACGTAATGAAGAAAGAGCCATAAGCAGCAGTGTGAATGGCAACAAATATTCACAGAGAGCTGGTGCCCTGCCTAAGACATGGCTGTCTGATGCTGACTTGTCCTTGATCTATGTTTTCTCATCTTTCACTTCCAGGGGCAGCAGCAGGGACTACATTAAGTGGAGCTGTGCTGCTGGCAGTTTGGAAAAGGCTTCCCTTTGCCCAGGCTTCCCATCTCTTGTCTGTTTGCTCTCCGCAGACATGCGAGGGATGGAGTCTGGCTTGCATGAGTGCCTGTGGAAAACCCATTTGAAGTTTGCACGCTTGAATACTGCCATATAGCAGAAGTGCTGGTCTGAGATGACAAAGCTCTACCAGAGTCTCAAGCTTCAACCTGCCTAATGAGGGACAAAATCTTTCATCCACCACTGCTGCCACCATTTCTCTTCATTGTGTGCTCCGCAATTAGTACATTTAAAAGGGACACTGCTGAACGCAGCACGGTCCCAGTTCCTCAGGACATTTTCCTGGAGCACAGGCACCCGGGCAGTTGGATGAGGGTCTGACTGTGCCATTGGCAGACCAGCCGGCGGCTGCAGGTGCTGCTATTTCAAGTGAAGGTAATAAAAAGAAGATTGCATTTCAGCCCTGCTCATACACAGCTCACAATACAACCACTTTTCCAGGTCTGAAGCTTTGAGCAAACATCCTCCAATGGAATAAAGCCCGTCAAAAGCAGCCCAAAGTGCTTTTCCCGATGACAAAATTTGCGCTGATGCAGATGGAGGAAAAACCCAATCCTGTGTGATGTCGCTTGTGATGAACTCAGCCCTTTTCTGAACAGACAGGTTGAAATACTTGTAACAGACCCTTCACAGTCCATCTAGCCTGTTAGGAAAGGAGAAAGATAATAAATTGGACAACCAAATTTGAATTACAAATAAATTAGAGGAAGCCACAATCAAGGTACTGACATCCAGTAAGTGAAAAAAAAAAAAAAGAAGAAAGCTTTTGTGTGGGTAAATTATCTACTAAGAATTATTTACTCAGCTCTGCAAGCTCTCCGAACAGGGCAGACAGAACTGGGTACTTTGTTTGCTGGTTCAGGCTTCTGGTCCTGAGAATCAATCTCTGACCATTAAGAAAACACGGCTGCCTTTTCAAGTGTAATTTATTCAATAAGACGCTTTTTTTTTTTCTAGGATGCTGCAGAGATTCTTGATTTTCATTTGTCTTTGTCTGGAGATGTGAAATAAGTTTGCCATATTGTCCATTTCATGCTAATTTCTCAATATATTCATATATTCATTTTGGGCATGGGGTTTGTGAAGGACTCTACTGACTCTCAGACACTGCTGTTAAAAATGGAGATAAACCTGCTGAAGCTAATTTGACTCTATTTCTGTACAGCATGCAATATTAAAACTAATTGCACATGAGAGCAGCTGTTTTGGTTTGGGGTTTTTTGTTTGTTTGTTTGTTTTGTTTTGTTTTTGTGGTTTGTTTGGTTTTTTTGAGTGTTTTACAACATTTTTGAAGAGAAGTGGTGCTGGGGGTGGAGAGTGGGGAGCCCTGGCTCCTGCTCCGTGATGTGCTGCCTGCACCAGGTACCATCAGGCCACTGATCTGCTCAAGGTGCTGGAAGAGGTTTGGGGTCATCAAGACCTTGTACCTCTTAGGGGCTCATTTCAGATGTGCAGGTAAAGTGTTGGTGCCCCCAAAGCTTGGGGTTCCCTCCATCCAGCCCCTTCCTGAAAGCAGGTGTGATCTTTCAAGGCAAATCCTTCACACCAGGAGGTGGTGGGGGTGTGAGGCAGGGCACGCAGACCATGGCAGGAGTTACACCGCCAGAAAGGTGCTCCCTGGGACACAGGTGCAGGCAGAGCAGCATTTTGTACCTCCTGCCTCTTCATCTTCCAACTGTATACACGCTTCAGGCTACCACTGGGTTATTTTTAGGTCATTTCAGGAATATATATTTCTGCAAGAGCTATTTCTGGGAGCGCTGCCAAACTGGGAACTGTAGCCATCTATACATCCCCCACAAGGATATATGGAAAACAGCCACTGCCAGCCTCTTCCTCACAGCCCCAGGGAGAGGGGACATCAGTCTGCAGGAAAAAGGAGTGCAGAAGAGATGCCCCATGCTGCAACGAAGGTGGACTGGTCCTGAGGAGAGGCGCGGAGGAGTCTGTGTGCAGAGGCAAGGGAAGGAGACCCTTCTGCAGGGTGCAGAGGGCTTCGTGCAGCCACAGGGCTCTCTGAGAGCCCTCAAGCACATCCTGCTGTCCATGGGGAGAGCCAGAAAAAGCCTGGGGCTGCAAGCTCAGCCTGCCTGCCCCAGGCGGCAGGGAGCTGCCTGCCTGAGAAGCAGGCCCTGACACGACCGCTGAACTCCAGATGTTGCCTCGCAAGGTTTGTAAATTCCTCGGGAGAAAAATGTTGGCCTGGGTATGGAGTCCTGGAATTTCAGCTGGGAGCATCTTTTCTGTTGTCAAAAAAGCATCACGAACCAGCAAGGAAGTCATAGTTTCTCTGGGTTTGGATGTGTTTGCAAGGGTTCATGCAGCTGGGACATACGACGTGCATACAGAGCCCAGGCACCACAGAGGCAGAGTAGAAGATCAGCACTGAGCACAGAAACCAACCCAGACTCTTGCTGCTGCTGTGCATTTTTGCTGGGCTTGAACTGTTCAGCACTCAGTGTAATAGGGCACAGTGCTTTGAAATGTGGCCAAAGCTGCAAAACACAGTTAATTCTCTCTCCTAATCACTGGCAAAGCTTTAAAGCTAACAGAAAGTAACCAAACCCCTTTGGACGGCACTACCTTCTCCTGGTTTGGGTGTCAGGATTTTGCTGTATGCATCTTAATCACGTCCACAAGCCATGATGCTGTCAGCATTATGGGGAGAATTTTTTACTACAAAACTGCTTTTTTTTTTTTTTTTTCCCCATACCACAAATGTATGGATCAGCTAAATTCTGCTGTACATAGGGGACCAATTTTCCACAAAAGAAGTCAATAGAGGAAAAGAATTTAAATGCTAAATTAACCCCCCAAAGAAAGCAATGTTTTAACCCAGTGCCTCCTCCACGTCCAGAACAAATTTTGCTAAGAGAGAGTTTCATAAGGAATCTGTGTCGAAGTAGATCTATTATCTGATAGATAAGTAATGGGCTTCATCAGTCATTTTTATCCGCAGGAAGGGGGCAGAGGAGGGAAGAGGGAAGCGAGCCTGGTGGAAGGCTGTCCGTCGGAAGCATTACCAGACAGCGGGATTGCGTGTCTGCACGCAGACTTGAAAAGACACAGATCATCAGATACCAGCGCATGCCTTTGAAAACGGGTCATAAACATTAGAGGAAAGGATGCAAGGACAAAGGGAGTAACAGAGCTTTAAGCTGCAGAGGTTATTTAAGTGTGTGTACGTACGTGTGTGTGTCTGCATATGTGTAAACAAGCGGGATACAGAGCTCCGAGTCTGTCAAACAACTCCATTGAGTTAAAGGCTTGTTTATAACAATATTGCTTGACACTCCTCTGCCTCCCTCCATGAAGGGAGCTGTATTAAAGTACACTGTACAGTAGCATCTAAAATAGACGGGGAGTCTTGGGGCAAGGAGAGCTGCACCAGGTAATGTGGTGCAGCAGGAGCTCCACCTGTTCCCAGGTACTGGAAGGTACTTGTGTTGTCTTCTCCTTTAAATTGCCCTCATGCTCCTGGCCTGGGATAACAAGCTGAATTTAAGGAACTGTTGAACTGCAGCAGCAGCGGTTTTCTGGAAGCTCTTCGCCTCTTGCTGTCCCTAACAGGGCTTTATCCCTCTTGTGGCACAGATGAGGGAAATGGGAACCTGATGAAATAAGTCAGTTTGTTCATATTGCAGGAAGACAGAAGATGAGATGGGAAAATCCTGTGTGAGGAGCCCTATGTGCCTTTAGTGACACAGCAGAACTGCATCGTGTCCAAATCCTGGCAGAAATTATGTTCAGCAGTTTGAGTTAATTGAAAATGGGGAGTATTTCTGAGCCCTATGTCTAGTGCTATATCTTTACTAGAAACGCTGCTGTTCCTGTCCAAAATATGCAAGCATGCGTCGTGGCTGGAAGTGGACAGAGCGTGCTCAGGCATCCCCTCCACAGAGGCAGACATCAGCCCTGTGAAAGGCCTCCCAAACGCTCCAGCTATGTAACCTCGAGTGTGTGGGGTCTCAAAGGGAAAAATATTTACATGCTGGTGAGCACATGGAGCCCACCAAACACATGTACAAATGAACTCCAAAATCCCCCATGTACTTGCTGGCAGACAAACTCTGATGTTGTAATAATCTGCCCAAACTAGCATACGCTGTAAGCTGTATGCTAAACCCAAGCGTCAGTCACTCACCTGGCCTTTGCAGTTGAGGAGGGATGTTAAAAATCCCAGTGGTTTCTGGGCTTTCCCACCACCACCACCGAGTCCATCGCAGAGCAGTCCTTATCTCTCTGCCTGTGGCCTCTTCCTCTCCAATGCAGCTGTGCCACAAAGTGCAAAAGGTTTTCTCCAGTTCTTGGGACACCGAACTTTTGAGACATCTGGTCCTTGGAAAAAGAGAGAGGAAGGCCTAGCTTTCATTTTAGAAGAGAGGACACAGTGAAAAGCCGGAAGGCAAAGTTGTTTGTTTGGTGTTTTTATTCTCCCTCTCTCTGCACAGCCTTGAATGCAGGAAGACGTTCTGGTCTCACAGGATGTGCCAGCACACACCAGCTGAGAAAAAGCAAAAGAGAGTGTAGAGAAGGATGAGAATCCACCCAGAACAGTGCCCATGGCAGGCCAGGCAGGACACTGACAGCCCAGGAAGTACACCAGGGGACCACAGAGGACCCCAAGGCTCCTTCTCGTCTTCTGCCAGGTTACCAAACCGTCCTCAGACGCAGCAGGACCGTGGTGAAGCTGCCACATGTGGGATCAAGGATTAATGCATGCTCAAAGCACTGGAAGTGATATTTTCTCAGCGGGTTGGCTTAAGCACCACTTTTAAAGCTATCGTACCAGTGAGTGACATAGGGACGTTAAGGAGCTGCAGAAGAGCTACAGACTATTATTATTTTTTTTATTGCTGAGCGCAGTTGTCCTAGTTTTAAGAGGCAAGGCTGATGAAATTTATTGCTATATTAATAATCCTCATCATACCCTTTTTTGCAGATCTCTCTTGCATGTTCCTTTAAAACCCATGAGATCATTCGCTGCTTGTTAATGGGAAGCAGTTTATTGTGAAGGAGGACGAACTGACAGATTTTTGTTCCCATGAACTGTATAAGAAATCTAACAAACCAGATGCAGATGGATCAATACTGGCTGTTCTTTATTTATCACCCCCTGTCTTCCTCACTTTATTTTTATGGCTATTAAAGATGCTATCATTGATATACCATTTTTGACTGTCTCTCTATAACGTATTTGCTGGACAATGCTGCCATTGATATCCACGTAAAAGGCTGGGGTACTGAATAAGCTGGGAGAGTGGTGTGGTCTTTCATTTTTACAGCACCAGGTTTAGCTGGGGCTGGATCTCCAGTGGGATACATTTCTGTAATGCTCCAGGAGGTGAGAGGTAAGTTAGGTTTTTGTCCTGAGCGTGTGTGTACATCCAGGTGTGCTTGGGTTTCCCTTTAGGTGGGACCTTAGCTGGGTAATTTGTTGGCTCTGTGCTTCATTCAAGTCATTTCCTTTGGGCTTGTGATCACCAAGAAACATAGCAGTGCCTGACTGCAGCTCTCTGATGATGCAATTTCAATTAAAACTCACTGCTCACTACAGATGAGGGTGAATCATGCTCCAAACCACGACATTTTGTCACAAGCAAGCAGCTGACAGAAGCTGAGTGAATCTGAAGCTTGATGTGGCTTGCACAGACTGACAGCCTCGTGGCAGCTCATTTGACTGTCAACAAGAGAATTAAACCTGATTATGGAAACATGGGTATGGGAGATGAGCACGTCTGTGCCGCAGTCCTGATTGCATCGGCAGGGCAACGTCGCACCCGTGAGCAAGGTCTCAGTGATCCACCCTGGTCCTGGCAGCAGTCTGGGGGTGGCAAACCAGCTCCAGAAGTGATGCGTGCCCCCTGCCTGGGGAGTTCATAGCCTTTCATGCACTTTTTGTTTGGGATCAACACGGATGAATTTAAGGGCCTGGGATAGAAGAGGCTGAAATTAGACACTGAAAGCTTGATTTTCCAGGGAAGTCAGCTCAGGTTCTGTTAAAAGCAAAACAAAACACAACAACCCCCCTAAGCTTTTCACAAGCAGCTCCTGCTGTGCTCTTGCAGCAAGATTTGCCTCAGGTGCCAAAATGAGAGCGTGATGCTCCTGTAAATCTGGCACCAGGTAGATAGAACTGCATAGTCTGGAAATCTGGCCTATATACTGAGTCAGCATCAGTGAGGCAATCCCTGCAGATTTAACAGGAAGAAAATGAATCCCTTTGCCCTGCTAAATCTGGGACAAAGCAGGTAGAAATCAAAGCCTAAAGCCTTACAATAGAAGGAAATATTATTCTAGCAACTCAATTTGCTAAAAACAAATGGTGTGACATTTAAATTGGGGCATCTATCTCTAGCAACCCAGCACCTCTAATCAGTTGCTCACCTATCCATTTGAATGCAGTGAAGGCAGAGGTACTGCATTTACAATTATAGCAGATGACTTCATCCCTCTGAAATGACTTTAAAAGATTAGAATTCATAGATTATTTATTAACTCTTAGTGAATGTATTTCCAGAATGGGAACAACATATTGCATCAATGTCTAGTTCCCCAGTTTAACTATTTTAATTAACGGGGAAACGTATACTGCTGTAAAGAACTCTGCCTCCATACCATTGTGCAAGGCTTTTTCTTACTTGTTTCCTTTTTAGTACAAAGCCTTTGTTCCTTTAAACTCATGTTAATAACAGTGATCATAACACTGGAATTGTCTTGTGATAACTCATAAATAATATTTCTAGCTAAAACAAAGCTATTTAGCAAAGCCATCCAAAACAGGCAGCACAACAGTTTCATTGACCCATTTTGATAGCGAGCATCTGATTCACAGGTTGGCAGAGAGATCTGTGACAGTGGTACTGGCAGCTTAACTCAAACTCTTTTGATGCCCAGATAACAAAAAACACCTCGTGTAAGTCCATGAAAACAACCATAGCATATCCAGAATTGTTTTCCTTCCTCGTTGGATTTTTGTTCCGCTATTAAACCCTTCGCTTGGTTCTTGGATAGCAAACCAGCATGCCTTAGAAGTGGTAAAAAAAAAAAAAAAAGAAAAGGCATAAACACTGTGTTCCAGACCTCCAAATCAGGTGTCACTCCAGAAGAAATATAAAGTTGTCCACGACTAAGTGGAAGGAGTCTTCCAGGGAAGGCTGAGCAGAGTCAGGCAGCTGAGGAGCCAGATCAGCTGCAGCGGGGGGAACACCGCGTCCCTCCAGCAAAGCTGCGGGACGAGGACATGATAAACACAGCCCTGGACAGCCCTTCTATGGGAAAAGGGGGAGATCAAAGGCAGGAGGCAGCCCTGACACTAGCGGAGGTTTTACTTGGATGATGTGTTGTCCCAACAGAAAAAGCCAACAACATAATTCAGGTGCTGTCAGGACAGAAGGTCACTTTTAAAGAAATGGTGATATGATTATCGAGGTATTGTTTGGGAGTCCTTGTACGGAGTAGTTCACAGGGGCAGTGAAGAACTAAACCATTTCAAAGCAACATAAGTATATATTTCCTTTTTCTCTATTGCTGATGATTTTCATCTAGGTTATATGCATCGAGCTTAATCACTGAGCATTTAAAAACACAATTTATAATGCTTATAGGCTCAGTGTAAAATGTTACCACAAGCTAAGATGCTACGGACTGACTTCACCTAAATGTTCTGATTCATTAAACAGCTACACTTGTATGGTGCCCCCCCGAATGATGGGGCATTTCTGCAAAACGCAGTAAGGATTTGTAGGATAAGACCTATAAGATAAGGATAATTGGAAAGGCACAAGAACTAAGGACCAGAAAGAAGACCCATCAAGTTCATGTCAGGCTACTACAAGAGGATTTGTTCTCTTAAATAACTGAGTTGTGTTTTTAAACTCTTGCACTTCACTTTTTCAGTTGTGAATTTGAAAGTGGATTAGTTACCAGGAATTGCCTAGCTGGTCTGAATATGAATTACCTTCAAGCCTTGTCAAATGAAGCATGAGACACTGCTTTCAGATTGCCAAAAATACATCTGCTGTTTTATATCAAAAAGAAATTTGCTTTTGGAAAGGTGCTTTCACAATTCTCTGAAAAATTTGAAATGGAAGACCTTGTTCCAGAAATTCTCCACATCCTAAATTTCCTCCTTCTTCTTTTTTTTTTTTTTTGGACAACTGATTTTTGTATGTTTGGACAATGCTTTGAACAGGCAGCCAAACTCGTGCATACCGATTAACCAAAGTGCTAAAAAGCTCCATGGCTTATTCTTTTCTGGTTGTTACAAATGAAGGCAATTTCAGTGCTGAAAATAAAGGTTAATTATATTTGAAGACAAGCAATGGCAGGACCTGGTCCTGCTTAGTATAAACCCTCATCATTCCTCTGGGCCAAATCCTGAAATTCTTTTATGCAGTCTTTTATTTGCCCAAACTTCCTTTATCTTCTAGCTTGAATTCAATGCATGCAACATAACGGCTGCTGAAGTGGAGTTATGGGATGTGCTAGGGAAGGTGCTCTGAGCTAGCAGCAATTTGCATGTTTAATTAACTATATAATCAGGACACTTGGGCAAGACTTTTTCAAAGGAAACGTTCTACACCTGTAAATGTGCCATTGTCAGAAACAGAAACCATTTGTGCAAACCTCTCATGGCCCAGATGGAGGCACTGGACTTTTGGCTGCTCCGTTTCACCTTCCATGGATCTGGGATGCCATCCCCACCCCTCCCCTTTCTACTAACCGGGAGAGGCTCAGGCTATTCTGTCATGCATGCAAATTCCTCCCACACACCCCCACCCCCAAATCTGCAGCTAAAGCTTAGGTGAAAGCATTCTTATTACTGCTAAGACAACAGCAGATTAAATAGGATGAACCGATCAGCTATACTTCTTGTAAAGTTATCCCCAGAGATAAATGTACAATGTTGTTATGGAGGCTGCAGTGGTGTCTGCAGCGTAACTAAGGCTGACAGACTGCTTGCATGTGGGTGGCTGTCTTCTTTCCAGCTGTGACCAGCTGAATTATATCACCTGTCCCACTTGATATATTAGGATATGCCCAAACTCAAGATGCATGTTGCTGCAATAGGGAAATTAATGTCCACCACTGGAGGCAATTAATAATGATTAGGAGCAAAACAGCAGGGTTAAATCTGTGCATTTAACAAAGTGTTCATACAGCTTTTTTATACTATACTTCAGCCACCAGGTTCTCTCAAATTTCTACTCCTTTTCTGGGGGGCCAGGACAACCTTATCTTAATTAATGGGGAAACTTAGTTGAAATGTCAAAGTTGTTTCAGTGAGACATGTTTATTCATTACTTAATTCCAGCTTCGGCATGGGGAAGAAAGCATCAAACATGACTGTTTTAAAGGACTCCATAGAGAAAAATGTTAACATCCACTTCTGTGTCCATTTTCATTCAGAACAGCACAGCTCAATGTATTCATGTTTGAAGTCGCCAGCATCTCTTTGATTTCTGGACTCCTCAGCCAGTGTACTAAAAAGTGGCAGCAAATTGGCACATAGAAAATTTGCAATGCTCAGTTTAGTGCAACTCCTTAATTACCACAGAAAATGGTGAGTGATGGCTTATTAATTTCTCTTTTGTGGCCAAAATGTGATTTCAGATATGAACACCGGGCATCTAAAAGGAATAGGATTCTCTTGCATATTTTAAACCTCTAGGATATAGGAAACCTTGTAGTGCAAAGTGCTTTATGAATCTGTAAGAAAACATACACTATTGCCAAATACAGGCATTCCAAACTTGATGATAAATGTTTCTACAATCACAGGAATTTCCTTTTATGTAGTTTTAGTAATAATGAGAATCCTTCATATTGCTGAAATTTAAAGCATACACACATTCTCAATTCTTTTATCAGCCTTTTGATTTTTGATTGTCTTTTTTTTTCACATTTTCACACCTTCCTGTGAAACTACAAAGACTTAAATCTTGGGGTGAAGCTGCAAACTACGTATGTCACTTAGCCCCTAACTCCAAGACTTTAAGAAAAATGTGATAATCATGATAAACTAGGGAGAGTCTGCAATGGGGTATATGACAGCAAGTAAAGAACTTCATTAACCTCAAGTTCCACCTCGTTTCAACTTTATCTCTTTCAGTATTAGGGAAGAGTTTCCATCAAATCTGAGGCACGAGTATCATAGATTTCACTAAAACCAAGGGCCACCCTTGACGGTCAGAGTGGGGATGGAGATGAAGACTGGGAATTGTATACGCAAAAAATATTCGTAACCATTCACATTTTCCTTGCTAACTGTGTCTCTCCAAGTTTCTTACGTGATAAAAAGGGTTCTGGGAGTACTTCTCGATTCTCATGCTTGCAGTCTATGGTTAGTCTTTTTTGTAGAATCTCTAAAAGCTTGGCTTCAGCCACATGGTATATAACTGCAAGCTCAGTATAAATGTAATGTAGAAGCACTCCTCAACATGAAAACACTGAGAGTTCAATACTGATGTGCCTCACAAGTCCTGCAAATTCAGATGCCCACTGTCAAATTTACATTCTGCACATGAATGAGAATACAGAAATGTATTTGCTAATAGTCGATAAGGAGTCACATGCTTGCTTATCTGGAAGTACAAGGAAAGCCTTTTACTAGACTTAAAAGTGTGATGCACTCAACTGCAACCTAATGGTTGGTAGGAAAGCCACTTTATAACTGTGAAACATCATTTTTTGAGGGGAGATTTTGTTTGCTTAGCTTGTCTACACAGTGTATCATCACATGATTATTTAACTTACATTCAGTCCTGAATACAGAATTGCCAAACTTCCTTCCCTTTCACTGGGAAAAAAAGTACTTTTTTGGTGTTTAGGACAACAAGCAAAAGAAAAGAATCCATACAAAATGCACTTCATTTAAAATAATAAAATAGCCAAGAACTAGAGAACCTATCAGATTACTTAAAGCACATCAATTTCTGGCATAGTAATACAAAAAATAAAATAAAATAAAATAAAATAAAATAAAATAAAATAAAATAAAATAAAATAAAATAAAATAAAATAAAATAAAATAAAATAAAATAATATAAAAAGGAAAGGAAAGGAAAGGAAAGGAAAGGAAAGGAAAGGAAAGGAAAGGAAAGGAAAGGAAAGGAAAGGAAAGGAAAGGAAAGGAAAGGAAAGGAAAGGAAAGGAAAGGAAAGGAAAGGAAAGGAAAGGAAAGGAAAGGAAAGGAAAGGAAAGGAAAGGAAAGGAAAGGAAAGGAAAGGAAAGGAAAGGAAAGGAAAGGAAAGGAAAGGAAGGGAAGGGAAGGGAAGGGAAGGGAAGGGAAGGGAAGGGAAGGGAAGGGAAGGGAAGGGAAGGGAAGGGAAAGGGAAAGGGAAAGGGAAAGGGAAAGGGAAAGGGAAAGGGAAAGGGAAAGGGAAAGGGAAAGGGAAAGGGAAAGGGAAAGGGAAAGGGAAAGGGAAAGGGAAAGGGAAAGGGAAAGGGAAAGGGAAAGGGAAAGGGAAAGGGAAAGGGAAAGGGAAAGGGAAAGGGAAAGGGAAAGGGAAAGGGAAAGGGAAAGGGAAAGGGAAAGGGAAAGGGAAAGGGAAAGGGAGGAAAGGAAAGGGAAAGGAAGGAAAGGGAAAGGGAAAAGCTGTGAATAATGAGCTAGGCAGAGACAAGAGACCTGCTCAGCAGACACAGCACTGCTCTCATCGACTTGGCCCAAGCAGAGAATTTGTTACTAGATGTAGACTCCTGCATGAAACACGGTGGTAATGATTGCTCTGATCTGGTTCCTTCTTGTGAAGAGGCAATGGTACTGACAAGACAAATGGGGCTATAAATATTATTTCAAGACCAAGAAGAGAGACCTTGAAGAGATGAGATACTGACCCAAGACATTGCCTCTCCTGTGAAAGGGAGGGTTGCCGAAAGGTTTTCCACATTCAAATTGCTGTTGACTGCACAGAGAAGCAGTAATCTTTAATCACTACTGCAATATTAATTGAAGAAGAAATCTACTCTGTACAGCGTGCTAGTTTTGAACAAAGTACCTGATGACATATATGAAGAAAAAAAAAAATCAGTCAAAAAAAAATACACCTTTCAGCTGTATGAAAGGAAATCTTGAATTGCTTCAAGTATCCTACCTAATTATCTGTAAATCTAGACTCCCTTGCTGGCAAACAAGGCAAAACAACGAAGAAAAGTTGTATGAATCTCAATGTGTTTCCATGATGATGATGATGATGATGATGATAATAATAACAATAATAATAATAATAATATGAATTTAACTCTACTCGGGTCCAACTGATCTCAGGGAAGACCTGGCTTTTGTGACAGCTATCATCATGAATCCATAGGTTACCTGCTTTGTCCCAAGAATTGTATTCTTCATTTGCTGAATTAGTCTTCAGTGTATAAATGAGAGCATAGGCAGGTAGCTTTTCTGTCTGAAAGTTAATTTTCTCTGCTATTATTATTTTGACTTAGTTGACTTATAGCAATTATTTACGCAGACCTATCTCTCTAACCTAATCAGTTTCAATACATTTTTTCTCCAGCACTCAACCTTGGGTGGCAGGAGAAAGGCTATTATTTCAGATGCTGCTTTATTGGATGACAATAACAAGCGTAGAGGGAATAATTGCTCAATCATGTTGTTGGTTTTAAGATACAAGCTATAGCAGGCTGGGCTGGACCAAGTAAAGGAGCAGTCATCTCTTCACAGGTCCTCAGGCTACGTTTGCTTGATCTTTCCTCTTCACAATGCCTTGATCTAAGAACAAGGAGTGTTGTGTGCAGCTGCAGAATGAAAACACTGTGATATTTGTCTCTTTGTCCATTGATCTGAGCACTGCTCAACATGGATCTGAAGGGTTTTGGTGTGTCTCACAAAACCCAGCAAAATTGGCTCTCATTTATCCTGTTATTTGGCTATTTATTTTTGCTCTTTTCTTCCCTCTGGGCCTGAATTTGACACACAGGTTCACGCCAGCGTTTTCAAACACTTTGCCTCTGTAGCTGGGTTAATGAAGAGATGGTCAGCTAGAAGCCTGCTTTTGAAAGTTTTTTGTTTTGTTTTGTTTTGTTCTAAAAAATAAAATTGCACCAGATGTTTATTTAGAAAGCTGGTAGAGCAGACTGAAAGTAATTCCAGTTTCTGAATGTGGAAATTGGAATTCATTATTACTGGGCACTAAATGTTCGGATGCTTTTCCGAGGTCCTTAAATCTATTTCATTTCCATGTTGACAGAGATATTAGACAGCTGTTGGAAAATCTGTCCCTTCTTTCAGTGCTGCAACAAGAAAGCTTTCCGTTTAACTACCAGGGGTCAATAAAGCTCTTTAGTGTACTTATCAGTGCTGAGAGAAGTGAAGGAAAGTGTCAGAAAGATTTCTTTCACTTCAATTTTGTGTGAAACACCATCTCTTCCAGCTTACCAGTGTCGCTGCTGTTTGTGATGGACTGGAAGGCTGAAGCATGTTTTCTGAATGGTGTCTCCAAGGTCTGGGATGTGGCAGGCCCGTTGGTGGCAGATGCACCATGGCCAGCGAGAGGCTTTGCTTTCTGCAGGCTTTTGGGGATGGAACAGGAGAGTGTCCCTGCTCTGCGCACAGGTAGGTCAAAACTGACAGTCCCTTCCTGCACGTATCATCGGGCAGGAGCTGGAGCAAGCCACTCTTCAGGGATACAAGGGTCTTGTGCATTTTTGTGGAGCCACCCGCGCCGTTGCAGAGATCGCCATCTCCTCTCTTGCTTGCAATCAAGCGACATCACTATGGAAACTGATCGCGTGGAAGAGCAACATTAGGGGAGGCAGTCTGTATTGTTAGCTCTCCTTAATGCAATATGTGTCTTAGTCTTTTCTCCCAAAAGTGGAATTAGTGTCTGGTTCTGCTCTTTATGGGAGCTCTCCTATCCCAGCTGTTTTGCTTCCCCACTTCCCCAGGCCATTCTTTCTTGACACCTGATTTTTCTTTCCCTTCAATCTGCTCTTTGAGAGCTTGCATCCTTGCTCCCTGGGTGTTTGACACTGCCAGCTCTGCTCTCCCCAGCTGCTCTCTTCCCTCTCCTGCTTGCAAGCTGTGTTGACATGATCCAGGCCTGCTGGTGGCACTGCCCTGAACAAAAGCAGCTCTCTGTTCCTTTCTCGTATTCTTATGGCACAAGAGGAGGCCCAAATGGGGCATCTCAGCGAGGTCCTCCACCTTCTTCTCAGCTGCTTCATCAGAATTTCAAATTTTTCTTAAGAATATGTTGTCCAGGTGACTACCAGCATGGCTGCAGAGGAGAAGGACCTGGCTTCATCCGAGCTTCAAGGCTGGCTTTCAGCAGGTTGTTGAACGCAGAGCTTTTTACACTGCTCACTCAGTTGCCTTATTCAGATAGGAGAAATCTGTAAGGGTATATTGCGAGTCCCTTTTAAGAACTTAAGCATTGTTCCCCCTTTCTTTCCTGGAAAACAGGCAATAATTCAGAAATACAAAGCTGAAAAAATCTGTGCCTGGTGGTGACTCCTGGGGAGTAAGGGGCTCACTGTGTCCTCTTTCAGCCTTGGCCCTCAGCGATGCTGTGCCATAGTTCCAAGCCTCCATAATACCTTTCTTAAAAGAGCACTAAGAGGGTGCATGTTCCAGTCTGCACGGATGCAGGGCTGCAGATCAGCATAAAGTTTTGTTACAACTAATAGACGTTCAGTGCTGTCCTTTTCTGACAGATGATTTCCTGAGTTCACACTTTGAACCGAGCTTATAGGATTATTTTATAATAATTTTCCAATTGGATGCTTGGCCCTCAAAATCAGTAATCTAAATCAGTATGCAAGAAGTAAAAAATATTTTCTGCTGGTGTAGGCAATGAGCACACTAGCACTCTAACATGAGTGTAAATGCTTCACAATTTTTTGCTATTAAATTTTTTAAATCAATTTTCCAATAGCTTTAAATACTTGGGTAAAACCTTATAATAGGTTAGCTAATCATGTGAGCTTTTATAACATTATGTGAATTCAGACACATTGTTATGTTAAAATCTTTCCCACTTGCATACCTCTCACACAGATTACAAAGGGAATGTGTTATAAACAATAAAACCTGGAGGGAGGGGTGCCAATTGTCATCCCTTTTCTGCTGTGCCATTAAGCACAGAGACAGTGATGCTGGCCATTGCTTGTAAAGGAAAAACAACAAGTTTACGGTTCCTCATTTCCCATGGCAAACAGATTGCTTATTTTAATTTTGAAAATAAAACGATGGAGGCGATGTGGGTCTGTAAATAAGAGTGCGCATCTCAATTTTCTGCAAATGCTTAAGTGGTTTACATCTGTTTCCTCCCAGTTGTATTTCTCAAACATGAATTTCCATTTTAAAAAGAGTCATAAAATCACTACTGTTTCTCTGTGGATCTATTAGCAATAAAATAGCCTACAGAGGTTTGCACAGCCATGGAAAATGTACAGTGATAATAGGCTGTCCTGCTGTTACATGGCTTATGCAAACTTTACATTTATCACTGCAGAACCATCTATCCGCAGGGTTGGAGTACAGCAAACAACTGAATAAAAAAGACCAAAAGAAGGAAGATGATACAGAAAGCTCTATATACACATCATTAATCAGACATGATGAATTCTCAAACTTGAATATATGTTTTCTCAGAGCCAACCGAGGGAAAAAAAATGCTGATCACAATCTGAAATGCAAAACTTTACATAAAATTAATCTCCTGCAAACTGGTTTTGCACTAAAGGACAGGGAGAGAAAGAGAAAGACAGAGGAAGAAAACTTATTTTCATATCTGTCTGTTAGCTTTCATTTATGGCACTCCTGCTGTCCAAAGACTAGCATCTCGTGGAAAAAACCTTGCAGGCTGTCTGATGCTAGAGCCACTCAGCAATCAGTGTGAGTCAAAATGACAGGTGTGTGAAAAGGCAGGAGTTGCAGCCAGACCCAGGAGGATCCCTAAGCTGAGGTGACCCATTCACTAGGATCAGAGACACCGCTTTCAATAGCCAGCCACAAAACCAGTGCTGCCCCAGTTTGGTGTCTCCAACTGCATGGGGATTTACAGGCAGCTCAACGTGAGCAGAGAAGGGACCCCAGTCACCTAAGCCACAGAGAAATCTGGAAGTGGCAACCACAGCATTACAGCTGGAGGTCTTCAGAGGTTTGCCACTGCAGGCAGAAGCTTCGGACTCATCTGACTTTCTCATGTCCCAGGGTGTGATGGAGGGTTTCCTGAGGCAGACGGGAGCAGCTGGTATCCACTAGCACCTTGACCATGTTGTCTGTTCACCAGCTCTGTGTCCTATCTGTGGTCAGCAAGGAAGATGGCTGGAGAACCATTAAACCTGCTCTTGACCACAGAGGGACTGCTCGGTGTCTTCCAGAGGAACGGTGGGCTGCAGCTCCTACAGAAGAAGCACACGCAGATTAATCTCTCACAAGAAAGCCTCATGAGGTTGCTCCTTTTTTACCTTGGTCTAATATAAATGTTTATGGGGATGAAAGCAAATGCCTGCTCTTTATGAATGGCAGAAGGTGACAGTAATATCATTGGATGCTTCTTAGCTAAAGGGTAATTGGAATCAGAGTAAGAAAGGGGAAAAGGGGACAAACAAAAGGGGAAGAAATGTGGCTTCTGGCGGGGTCAGGAAGACTGGTGAGAAATAAAGCATTGGGATGGATACCTGCCATTGTCTGAGCCGCTAGCTTCACAGAAAGCCAGAAAAGCACCCAGTCCAGGCACACAACATCAATCTGGTTGCCTAAACAGAGTAAAAAGCTGAATGAAGAGAAATGATTCCTGAAGGGAAACACAAGATGTATACGAGCTCAGAAAGAGCAATGAACTCTTTGTAGGTTATATTGGAATCAAAAGCAAATTGTCAAAAGTTTCTTTCTGAAGGTCTGTGTGCTAGCTTCTCTTTTGTATAAATGCATCATCTTTTTCTCTTATCAGGGATCTTGTGGGAGGCATGACAGCAGCCTTTATTGCTTGTAAATGGCACACTGAAAACACATGACAGACTCACTGTTGGTGGAGTCATGGTTTCATAAAAGTACCTCTGTGGATGAGCCTAGTCCTATGAGATCATCTCAGTACACTGGTGTTTTTAGCTGAATGTATGCATAGTTAGAAATTTCAGCTTTGTGACCATGAGTTTGGCTGCTGACTGTTTTAAGGGAGTCTCAGTGATGATAAAACACTTCCACATTTCAAGACCAGTGAAACAGCTTCTAACAACTCCATCACACTGGAAGAGGCTACTTTTCTCTCTCCTCTCAGATGATACATTGGCAATTTTATGTGATTTTAGGTGTCCTGAAGGTTTGTTTCTTCAGCTAGCTCTTCTGTTGGAGTCAGTGCATGATGTGACAGCTTCTTTATTTCTGAGCATAACTATTACCCAATGACTTTTAAAGGCAGTTATTGAATGCTGCAGTGTATATTCAACACAAAGGCTGACCGTCACCCCTTTAACTCCATATAAATCCTCTTCTTTCCTTCAGTGCTGAGAATCACACACCGGAGCTTACATTGCCAGTGCTCCAGCACTGACCCTAACCTTCAAGGAATTGGACGGACTCATAGTCTGTGTGTTTACGCTATCCAGGGCATTTCTTATATTCACAGGAAATATGAGGAACCACTTTCTTGGGGGAGCATTCCTTGTTGCAAGTGAAACCATGGTTGTGTTCTGGCCCTGTAGCCGTGGGGGCTGGATTACAGGTCCTGGTTTTCACTTTATGAGAAAGTGCTGTTAAATCTGGAGAAAATTCTTTCTCTGCCTATTGTTTTGAAGCACAGGAATACCTCTCTTGTTTCAGCAAGCTAAAAGTAAAGAACAAGCTTTAAGGGCTTTGTCACCTGAAATTATCATAAGAGAATATTTTTTAAGATTGGCTACCAGGAAAAAAAAAAAAAGTATTCTGGAAGACCTAAATAGAAAAACAGCATCCTTAGTCAAGAAAAAAAAAAAAAGGTAGCATGACATTCATCAACAAAACATTAACACGTGTACAGAACAGTGGTTTTATTCAGCACCTGGTGATTTTCCATCTTGAAAAAGAGGTAATTTCCCTAGATGTTTAGCAAACATCTAGGGAACACAGGACTGCTTTTCAGGTGAAAAAGAGGGGTTATGACCTTGGGCAACAGGATTTTTACCATCAACTGACTTAAGTTTTCATACTTGACTGCTATTAGCATTCCCATAACATTGCATTAGGGATGTTAATACAATTGTTACGGTTAAATTCCAACTCAGCTTTCAGTAGTAACTGCTTTCCTGTCTAAAATCCCCCTGCAGTTTCAGATGGGTAAGTCTGCACCCATCCCATTTCAAGCATTTCTGTGCATGGAGGTTAGTCCAGTGGACAGTTCAGTCCAGGGATGGCCACAGCTCAGGGGTGTTTCACAACTTGCCAGTTTGCCAGTCTCTTGGTGGAAGACACGGACATCCTGGGAGACCAGGTGAAGATCACCTACGAGTCCATAGGTGCCAGGGCATGGCTGTAACTCACAGGCACTCCTGGGTCCATGGGGCTGAGTAAAAAACCTGCCTGAGCTGTGAAGGTGGGTCAGGCCATGGGGAGAGTCCTCCTCTGCCAGGGGGTGAGGAGCTGGTGGGTGCCCACCGCACGCAGACAACCACCGCTCAGAGACATGGGGTACACACCAAGTGACCAGACACTGAAATCACAAAATTTCTGCAGAATGTTTTTTTGTTGTTGTTGTTGTTGTTCATTGTTTCTAATTGTTCTATCTTCACACTCATGGAGGAAAGGCTGGAAGCCTGAATCATTGCACAAATCTTCTGCTTTTTAAGGCCATCTTGTACTGAACTTTCGGGATGCATGCTGAAAAGAGAGGAAAATCCTGGCTAAAACACCTTAAGGATCATTTTAAGCAGTGAAAATACCTTACTGCTGCTCAACCTAGTTAAAAAAGCAAAACCCAATGAGCTCCTGCAGTTCCTACTGACAGCAGCTCCATAACATCGTCACTGATATGAACCTTAGGACAACTCTCTCTCTGCTGATGGCACTCCATAAATAATATTTCTACTCATTACTAAAACCTGAAAAAACTCAGAGAAGAGAAATGTCATGTGCTTGAATATAACGATATTACCCATCTGAAAGCTAATGCTCCTATTTTTTTCCTCATACTGCACACAATATTAAAAAGACCTACTATAAGCTATAAGTGAGGTTACCTGTATTTATTTTTTTTTCTCCAGGAATCTTCCCACTTTCTAGAGTTACTGAATGCCATAGAGGAAAGGAACAAGTTTAAAAAACAATTAGTAGGACATGTGGTGCTCATTCTTGGCTGAAGCTGCACATTCTCATCTGCCTGAAAATACTCAGCAGTCGTTCATGAAAAATGTTTTTGAACTAATGAGCTATATTTGCATTCCCCTTAGAACGGATTCAGAATTTTTCATCTACACTGCACCATGAAAAATGGATGTGTTTTTCACAGAGGTAATTTGAACATAAACCACCGCATCAATGGGAAGACAACCTTTGCAGAAACTTTTTAACTTAGCACATTCCATTTGTTTTCACTGGGGAAGGTCAAACTTGTGTGAGAGATGTAAATTTCATGCACAAACCTAGATGCTGATGAGATTTGTTTTTGTAGATAATCTGCAGCAGAGAAATTTTTCATAATGTCACTGCAAAATAAATTAAAATGTTCATCTTCATATGGCTGGTTCCATTGCATTAAAATAAATGTTGCAAGCTCATTTAATTAGTATAGTTAGGAATGTCTCTTCCCTGCTTCACTGACTCTCCAAATCACAAGTTAATTTGTCAAAATCAGACCATTGTTTTTCCTTCATTCTTCATTACTGAAAAGACAGCCCCATTTAAATAAATGTTTATGCTACAGAGAGCAGAGCGGCGAACAACCCCAAATATTTTTCTAAGGCGATGTTAGAAAAGTTTCGAGTGCAAAGAGCTAGAGAGCTTTTGTGTGTGTGCATGTGTGTGTGTGCGCGCGTGTGTTGTTATTGGATATTTGACTAGCTGGAAAGGTACAAAATTGAGCAGTCTGCTGTAACTGATGATGTAGTGCACACCATCTCTCATGCCAGCGGCTACATGCACTTGGAAGCAGTTTTCTTCTATGTTTTCAAAGACAAATGATGACAAAAGATACAATCTCTATAAATTACCCTAATCAAATCATTCTCTTCAAGAACTGTTGGTTAATCAATTAGTCAGTGTTCGCAGTTCTTATGAATATCACTTCAGAGTCTACCATAGCATTGCTTTCTTCCAACAGCAAATATTTAGAACATTTTACTAAAAAAAAAAAAAAAAAAAAAAAAGAAACAACAGCACATATAGCAAATAGACAGAGAATTTCTGCAACCATATGGAGCCCATTAATATAAAGCAAACCCTTTAGATTTGCAGATATCACTGAGGTAGCAGTCACTTGAATTTTGCTTATTTCATTGACTTAGTTATTACTTATACTAGGGTCTTTTCAGAGGGCATAATCACAAATATATGGAAAAGGCCACTAGATCATCATCTGAGCCCTGTACTAATGCATTTTTACACTGTATGAGGCAGATGCTGCAGCCCTGTCATATGCTATAGTACTATTCCCCAGCCTTCTCCAAGAGCCTTTTGACCTTAACAGGTAAAGCTCTATCTTCCCTCTAAGAAGGTTCAAAACAAAACAGTCTGAAGATTCTTGTGATTTTTCTTACCAAAAGGAGGATTTGGGCTTTTATTTTTTTTATTTTTTTTTTTCCGTTTACCTGTCTTCCCCTTATTTCTTTTTGTGAGTAGTCCGAAAAGGGGCTAATCGGGGCACAAAAGAGCACACTAGGATACTTGGCATGGCAGTATTTTAAATTATATTCAAAATATGTATCTAATGTGAATCCTATGATACCACGAGGGAGAATTGACCCTATTTTTTTTATAGAGCTTCAAGATGAACCTTCCTTCATTAATAAATTATGTCATTATCAGGGAAGTTTAATTGCAGTGATACTTCATGAATTCACAGTAAAAGCATGCTATATATTAGTGGCTGGCATATTGACTATCAGACGTGGGAACTCTTGTGAACTCTGGAAAATTGACACATGCGGCTGTTAGGAAAATCCCTCCAAGATCACCAGAGGAGATGAAGGGAAAGCGAGATGAGGTGAGGATGTGCCTTGGGAACCTCCTGCTCCACCGTTAGCTGCACAAGGAGGAGTTGCCGAGGAGTGCCCAGGTCTAGGAGACAAAAGCCTTGGTGCCCCCCAGGGAGAAGCTGGGGGCCAATTCCACTTCCACGGCTGTCTGGAGAAGAGGGTGAGGGGACAATGTGAAATTCCCTCCTCCTTCTTCTCATTGGCCATCTGACAGATGGCTCCCGTGCCAGTTCAGCAGTGGCATACGAGCCTAGGAAAATTAACTGTAAAGGAAAACACTGGGGGAGTTATTCTTCTTCTATAGCTTATTTTGTATAGGAAATGTTTTGAAAAGTACCAGCCAAACTTGGGCTCATGGGGCCTGGTTCTCCTCAGTGAGTCAGCTGCTGTAGACTGCTGGAACCAGTAGACTTCAACTTGTATAAAATACTTTCCGTCAAAGAAGACATATAAATTTGTACATCCAAACAGCTCCTATCCTGCTTGAGCATTGCCAGTTCCTACTGGCATTTTTTTCCTGCAAGACTGATGCTGAAATCAAGAGTTACACAAAGATCAGCTTAAAACATTTAAAAAATATCCCCAAAATAAAATCTCCTAGAAATAACCCTCTTGGATGCAGAAGAAAATATGAATCCTAAAAGCTGAGTAACTGAGAGACAAAGTTAAAACCCTCATTTTGAGCACTCTTATGTTTTGGGGGACCTGTTTTTTTCAGTGCTGTAGCTATCTGATTACTCTGAAATACACAGATGGGCTGACAAATTGGCACTGCACTTTCCATCTCAGTTCAGAATTCACACTGGGGGCTCAAACCCTGCTTGAAACCCCCCCTCAGAGGTCAATAACTGGCAAGCATTTTGCTGTGGCCAGACGTTATCCTTCCATCAAGATGAAGCAGTGCCAGCCACACCAGGAGCTACTTAAAGCTTTTGTGGTTCAGGCTGGGGCCATGATGCTGACCTGCCTCATGGCACCAAGAATCCCTGCTAGAAAATGGGGTAGGCAATCTCCACTGACAGGCCAGGTCTATCAGGCTGAGCCTGAACCGTTTCAGGGCAAGAGAAATAAAGTCTGGCTGCAGCAAGACTTTGCACAATAGAGTTCACATACTGGTATCCAAAATCTCCTGTGCTTTTCCACCAGTACTGAAGACACAGATGGTGCTTGTTCAACAGGAGAACGGGAGGCACCTTCAGC
The DNA here is from genome assembly GCF_964211835.1 of Anser anser. Taxonomy (NCBI): domain Eukaryota; kingdom Metazoa; phylum Chordata; class Aves; order Anseriformes; family Anatidae; genus Anser; species Anser anser. The sequence continues at coordinate 127,474,236 of NC_139721.1, read as the reverse complement.
TCAGCAAACTAGTTTTCTCCCCTCTCCTTCCCTGGGAAAGATACTGCCTGTGTTAAAGCATAGAGCTTGATTGTGCTTCAGTGCACCCAGCTGCACCAGAAACTCTAACAAGGCCTTTCTGAGGAGCAAAAAAGTTTTGCAACCCCCCTTTGTTGTCAGTGCCTGCAGGACTTCGCTGTGCAAACAGATGCTCCATCACCACCCACGGACGGTGTGTAAGAGACACAGTGGTCTCCTAAACAGTCCTGTACAATAAAACATGACAGAAGGGAACACAGAGTACAGCCCCGCACTGCAGGAGCCCGCCTTTACTTTCAGAGCCTATATATGGCCATTGCTCTCCTCTTACTGTTATAAAAATTCTTAATACAATCCAATAACAATTTATCATTTTCATAAATGTTGGTCCATAAAATCATACCCTCCTCACCACATTGCAGGGCCCTCGGACCTAGCTGCAGACCAGGGAGAGCAGGAACGCTTTTTTACAGTATTTGTAAGGTTTCGCTGAGTCACCAGCCTCACTCCCCCTCCACTTCAAGGTGCCTGTGCCCCAGGACTGATGGTAGCACTTCTTGGGAGTGAATTTCTCACCCTCTCTCTCTACTTTTCAAGTTACATCTGGAGATCTTGAATATTTCCAAAGGGGAGAAATATACACCAGAATGTCATGTAGCTCACTGGCATTCACCAATAAATAATTAAACAAATAAATAAAATAATTTTTAAAAAGCCTGAAGAGAACATTTGCAGGGCAAATTGCACAGGCAGGATGGTGAACAGGTGTGACAAGAGTAGACATTAAGTCATACTAATATTTATGTCACCCTCTGTCCACACATGTTAACAGAGTCTGAAAAATCTCTGAGCCCAAATCTTCATTATGGTGAATCATGCCAAAAGCTGCTGCTCTCAGTCTTCTACCTGTCTACATGTAGGTAAAATCGGAAGACAATGCCATTATATCCCTGTCTATTTACTACTTGAGAGCAATCTCCTTTCAAATGTGGGAAGCAGTGCTTGTTACCAAAATAAAGGCAAGCCTGCACATAAGCATCTAAGTAAACTGCTTCACCAAGGAAACCTGAGTTAAGCTGCCAGTAATAAATACATTTATTGGGTAGACAGTAAAAAGTACTGAAGAGTTTAAAATAAATTCTGAGTTATTTAAACTTAATTTATGACCAGAAAAATAAACCCTCTCTTCTACCATTAATGTTTTTTATCTGGGCCATCAAATGTCACACCCTACTGATTTTGGATGTAAGGTCACTGGAAACAACATATCAGTGGTGTCAGCAATACAAATCAAGTGAAATTCCCCTAAAAATAAAAATGTCAGGAGTAAAATAATAGGCAATAGTTATTTCATGGTATGAAAGACTTGTAATATATCAAGAGTTCACCTTCTCCTATCTTTATCGTATATCACTTTGAACATTAAGTATACTTACATTTCATATATTTTAAATATAGATATTGTATCTAGATAAAATAATAATCTCAGATAAAAGTACACTAAGATGATTTTTTGGGTTTGGATTCATTTTTTGAAATGTTTCCTAATTTATATCGAATGATGAAGCAACAACCCTGTGTATAAAATGCAGTATGGTGTACCACCCTTTCTAGTTGATGCTTTCTAAGAATATATCTCTGTATTAACAGAATAAGGGAATATGCAATTGGTCTGGACTTTCTGGACTTTAGCAAGAAGAAGGGGTGGCCCTTCCCTTTGGGTGATTCTCCAAGAAGACAAGACAACACACGTTGCAGGAAGCAGTAACAAATGCCACCAGGAAGACAACAAGCAGCGCCTATTTGTGAAAATGCCTCCTTTGAAGTTTCTGCATAGATGAACACATCTGTGTCTGTTAAATTGTCTTTAGTACAGACAGGGATTTCCTCAGGCCATTTGTGACTGTTATTAAATGGCTTCCAGAAAGCAGGTTACTAATTTGGCTGGCATCACCGCGCTGAATTATAACTAAACACTCTAAATGTCACACCGCGCTGCATGTGACACTCTGATGAAGAATACCCACTGCCACATCTTTTGCCTGATCAGCGTGTGCCACTTCCATTGCACCTCGCCTTCAGGAAGGAGAAGGACCTGCTCAGGCTGCCACAAAATAGCTGCTCACCGTTGCATCCAGTCTGGCAAGGACGGGATGCAGTCCCGCCACAGGCTGCCCCCGCTCATGCAGAGGCATTTGGTAGCGTGCAGATCTTCGGGATGGCTTTTAAGCAGTTTCCTATCTTCCAGAATTCTTCCTATTTTCCAGAATTCATAATTAGAATAAATGTTTCTTGTAAAGAACAGCCATGGTGGTGGTGATAAAAACACTTTTGGTAGATTCTGGATTTAGCACTGGTGCAGCCTCCAGCCTCACTTTGATTACTGTGTGCAGTTCTGGGCTCCACAATGTAACAAGGGGTGCTCAGGTCCTCAAACACGCCCATAGGAGGACACCAAAGCTGGCAAGAGGACATGAAGGCATGCCCTGTGAGGAGAGGCTGAGGACACCGGGGTTGTCTGGGCTGGAGAGGAGGAGGCCAAGAGACAGCTTCCAGCTAAACTATTCTGTTCTGTTCTGTTCTGTTCTGTTCTGTTCTGTTCTAATATAGACATTCACCCCACGTGAATTCACCCACACATATAGGTATTCACCCCAGCCTTTACAGGAGTGCAATAGCACTTTGGCCATGTTAAAGTTGTGCATTTACATGTGCATACACATGCACAATGTGCACATGTGTTTGTTGGAGTATGAGGTGAACACTCAGATAACTGAAATATGACAGGTTAAAGATCAGCCCTACCAGCCATCTCTCGTATATGTTCTTCTGGCAGGGCTGGTACGTTACAGCATCACATGGAGTACCAGCTGAAAGGCATGTCATCTGGAAATGGCAGGAAAGGAATATGCAGCTAGGAAGGTAGGAGAGATGCCAGCAGGTACAGGTGACAGACCATTTGTCCAGCAACAGATCCTCTAATACAGGTCCTGTAACATTTCTCCTACAAAAGAGATCCTGTAATATTTTCTTTAGGGAGTATGGAACACTTTGGCAATGTGGGAACTGTCTTTCCATGTATGTCTTGTGATAACTATCACCACAGATATCTGATTCCTGGGCAGCAGCTTTCCTCTTCCCTTTAGCACTTTTCCTTTGTATTGATTCAACATTTTTCTCAAGCAAGAAGACCTGGGTCTGACAGTAACTCATTCTAACTTGGACCAGTAAGGTGTATTCCCCAAAGCCCACCTTAAAAAAAAAAAGAGGAAATACTTTTTCTTTTTTATCATTTATGCCACGTAAGAGTCAAGATACTGACTTTGATGAACTGCATGTAGCGTCTTTTTCATTCCTAGTAGTACTGTCAAAATATTGTCCTGGGCATGGAAAAGGTGAAATATATCTGATCGGCGTAGTTTCATCATGTCAGGAACTCTCTGCGTTCCTTGTTATGATGGACTTCTCCATTTCTGATTCAGATTCTGACTCTGTCTCCCTCCTGCATTAACCTGCTGTGATCTCATCATGAAAGCTGATCCATGAAGCTGAGGTTATAGAGAACGTTAGTTAACCTAATAACTGCTCTGACAAGTTTTTAAATGTCTTTTAATATTTTCTCCCTGGTTGTGTTTTCATTCACACTGTGCTGATAGCAGTGGAGTAGCAGTAGGCACAGAAGCAGACCTGAAGCCTGTATTTTCCTTCCCTGTGGTGTACAAACGTATTTAAACTCCAGAGGAATCTGTGAAGCAGTCTTGTTTACTCTGCCTGACCCACAAGCATACCATTTCTTCATACTTTCAGCTCTAAGACATTTTAAAACCTATTTATGGCACAAAAAGTGAGGTTACCCATGCTGGGGGAAGAAATCCTTTATTTATCAGCGGTAGGTTCAAGAGCACTACAGACAGACAAGGTCCATGCTGCTGCACAAATATACATCAGCCTTGACCTGCAGAAACCAATCATGGGCTTATGGTGTCGTTTGTGCCATATAAACCCCGTGCCTCTTTCCGGTAGAAAGTAAACTGAGATGACTAAACTGACTCTGCTTGGTAATTCTCTCAGCAATCTGATCACGATGATTAATGGTCATTCTGGTCAACGCAGGATTTAATTCAGGGTCGCAGACAAAAATAAAAAATAAAAAAATAAAGGGTCGCTTTCCTGACCAACCTCTATTTATCTACGGGATTTTGTTATTAAAGGAATTAATCTGATGGTGTTTCCATAAGCAATGCATTAATTATTTATACATTTGATACAAAATGACTTCATACAAAGATTAAGACTGAGCCCCAAACTGCCGGTAAGGGGCACAGAGATTTGGTCCAGTGATGAGCTTCGTCGAGATCGACAAAGCTGAAGCCCAGTGTAAAAATGTGAGTTTAAATACGTAATAAGCCTGGTATTACACACAACCAGGCTGACTTACTGCAAATGCTACACGTACTGGTTAAATTGAAGTCCAAAAATAAATCTTGCCTTGAGAAAAATATTAGCTTTTGTGGCACATTTATCGGCATGCCTGTTTTCAGGAAGACAGCCCACTGTCATTCATTTTGAGGTTCAAAGTGTCAGAAATTTAAAACAAGTAATGATACAGCATTTTTATTCAGTCTCTGGAAGTTTGAGGGGAACGTTCTCAGCCTTTAGGCACTGAATTTCAGTCAGAAGTAATTTCTAATATTGCTTCACCCTATTACTTGTAAATTCAATATAATTAGAGGCATTTTCAGTTCATTACCAATTTGAACTCTTGCCCAGTTATTTTCAGTCTGCTGCTTTTTCAAAACACTTTATTAAAAACTTGTTTTGCTGTCACATGTTTTAAAGGAAAATAATATCTCCCAACTAATCTTTTATTAAGATAATGCAACCACACAATGCAGAAAAAAAACAATGTAACCTCACTAGAAGCAGATGGTGAGTTACAAATAAACATTTGCTTGGTTGCACATCTATATTTTGAACTTACACCTGAAATATACATTAGCTATATTTTCATCCGAGGAGTGATAGAAACAACACTAGATTGGAAAACAATTATTTATCTTGTTTTTGAGTGTGTGGTACATTATTACCTATATTCATTTATTGTTCCAAATAATGTGTTCTGAACCTTCATGTGCTTTTCAATTCTCATAAATGTCTATAAAGAGAGATAGGAAACCTGAGCAAAATGTGAAAACTATTCCACCACATCACTGTTACCTTGTTCTTTTCCTTCTGCTGCTTCATTAGGCTAATTGTCAAATATAACATAGCTATAAGCAAACTTTTCCATTTTTAATGATGCACACAGCAGGGTTTTGTACCCCACTCTGTTACGGTGCATTTGCAGAGCTGCCGTGTGGCATGCGTGTGTGCTGATAACAGCACGGCCGACCCCTCACCATCCAGGGCAGTTTGGGAGCTCTTAGAGCAGGCTGGAGAGGGGAAAACCAGCTCTGCCGGTAAGCAGCATCAGGGAGCAAGTCTCCAAAGTGCAGTGAGGCACCAGGGAGAGTCTCTGGAATGGACAGTCTCCCAGACAGTTTTTAACAGTATCAAATGACTTCATAGTTATTATTTATTCATTTCTTTATTCTTAAAGGCAGCATCCCTCAGGAAGAAGTATTCACCTATTTATATACACAAGTGAGTTTTTTGCCCTTATTGTTTTTCACGTGTTTTTGCCCTTTGCTTCACTTTCTTTACCTTCCTCTTTTTTTTTCCCTTTTCCTTTGTTTCATGTTGCTGTTGCTGCTTAAATTTTCTTCCCCTACATTTTTATTATTCTCTCTTTTTTTTTCTTTTTCTTTTTTTTCTCCTGACTTCATTCCTGTCCCTATTTCTTCTCATTAAAACATCAAAGTTGAGACAGAGACAGACAGACAGAACCACTATAGGGCTTTTAAGTCAATACCCTGCTATCATTGAAAAGTCTGTGAGAAGCTGAGCCCCTAAGAGCTAGCAATTAAGGCCACTGGCAGATTCAGGAAAACAACATTAAGTTGGTTGCATGTTTTTAAAAGTACTTTGCAGCCGCAAGGGCCAAATGTAATGTATTACTTGCTTTAAAAACAAAAACGTTCTTTAAAGTACGAGTATGTTGTTTAGAGCACATAAATGCATAGCTAGGCTGAACCCAGCCTGGTGCCACCCTTCTGCTGAGATAGGCATGGCAAAATCCCATAATGATGGGATGAAAACACAAAGCCTGAAGTGACCCAGGGTTAGCCAACATGCAGGATATCAGGACTGCTCTGATCATACATACAGGGGGAAACATGGAGAGAACTCGTGTCTCTGTAGCAGCACTAAGTTTCCAGAGCCCAGGATTTCCACAAGTCCTTATCTGCCCAAAGCTCACTGATTTTTGGCTGTGGTTTTGGTTGTTTAATCGTTCATGGACACGCAAATATTCCAGCAGATATGTAGATGACTGTCTTAAAATGGGGACAACAGAGAAAGTTCTCAGTGGGATCTGGCTCAATTGTGCTGGCCTGGGAGGGAAACCGAGGTTTGCAACACCCAGGAGTTCATAACTCCCAGCCCAGAGACTCCACCTGGCCTCGCCAGCTTCTGGAAGCAGCCTTCCTGCAGTGATGAAATGCAGTGACCACCCAGCAGTGGGAATCTGGAGCTCTTGTCACCCTCAGCATTGCTCCTGTTGAGGGGGAGCTGCAGTCTGCAGGCCCATCAATCCGGCATGTTGCACGAACACGGACACGTCCCCGAGAGGGCTGACAGGACACTGCTAACGGCATTTCTGCAAGAGTAGTTACTACTCGGGTCTTTTGGAAACCACAACATACAGATAAATCAATCACCGGCTAACCACGGCTGGCAGGAGATGCATTCACACCTCATGGATGGAAGTGAATTGTCTTCTTGTTTGGTAATTCAGTTGTTTAGTCCCAGGATCAGTTTGCCAGTTTGAATCAGAGCAGATTTCTGTAACTCGGCACCGTGTGTCACAGCCCGAGTGAAACAAATGCTTCAGACTTCTTTGAACTTCTGAGTATCCTGACCTTCAGAACTTGTACCATGAATTTTTCAATTAACTAGCTCATAATTAAATCAACTGATTAAATAAAGAAGTTTTAGTTGATAAAGTACCGTTACGCATTCAGATGGCACAGGAGTTTTAATGATATGTAGATTGTCCCTAAAAGCAGCTCAGAAATGGACTCCTTCCTCCTACACATCTTCACAGGTCCCTCCTGCCCCACAGCACTCCTTGCTGTCCCCACAGCCCACCCGGATGGGGCTTGGCCCCAGAGACAAGGATTCGGGAAACTTTGTCTCTGCCCTTGGCTCCGAGGTGCTGGGAGAGTGTCACACTGCTTTGTGCCTCCATTTCACCCTCCGAAAGGAAACACCTCCACTATGGGGTGCTCCAAGGTGGGCTCCAGCTCACATCCTCATGTCCAGCTAGAGCTTGATCTGGCACGTTCAAGCAGCTGCTCTGGAGCTGGGCAGGGAGAGGTTGTCACTGGGTATTTTGCTGTGAATGGCACTTGTGAGAAAAGCTGGAAGAGAAATGGAGACGTTAAAAATGGACATTGCTCGAACAAGTATTCAGAGATGTGGCATTAGCAAAAGCAGAGGTTTTTTTGACTGAATGCTGCCTGAAACAAGCATGCACCTGAGAAAGATTTCCCCTCATCATTTGATTCAGATTTTGGGATAGTTTCTGGTTTCTGTGTAAGTTGAGGACTGGCCTAAAATACTGCAGATCCCATGAATTTCTCCCTCTGATGGATGCAACCTCTGGAGCTCTCAGTCTTGGTTCACCACTGGGCCCAAGCACCAAGTGACATTGGTTTAGATTCTCATATGTGAACTGTGCAGGTATCTCGAGCCCAGATCAGCCTTGCCATCAGCTTGAGCAGAAACATCGTTCCATTGTATATGAACTCCACCTGGCTTTGGGTCACCACCGGACTGCATCAGGAAAAGCTGCTTGCCTTAGGAGTGTAATTTGGTGTATCCTTTACCATCCCTTAAGGGTAACCACCATGACAAAACACAACAAGAAACATGTTTCTCAGAGGATAGAAACAAAGCCCTCAGGATTTTTCTAAAAGCTCCTTAGGCCACTTCCGCAGTGCAAATCTTTCTTCCAAATATAGGACCTGATATGCAACATGAAGCCATACCTCCAACTCACAGTCTAAATTTAGACTCTCTTCAGAACTAAGGCTATAACAGAGGAAAAATGTTTAACAATGGTCTTTATTTAATTTGACATATCCCTCTTCAAATACTTCCCTTGCAAAATCCCTTTGTGTTTCTCTAACTAGGACAGTTTCTTTCCTTTGTGTAATTCAAGTGTGTCATAAAGTGGAAGCAATCCATTTAGAAACACACACATGCACAAGCAGAAAGATAAGAGCAACCCAACTGCTTAATGTTGCAGCTGGGGAGTAAGAGGGAGGAGGGAAGAAGAAGGAAAGAAAAAGAAAAAAAAGAAAAAAAAAGGATAGAAGTTGCATAGCATACTGCTGATCCTTCTCAGGCTAGGATACATCTAATATTTATCATGTTGTCAATATTTTGACACCGTCACTTAAATATCACGTTATTGAAACAAACTGAAAAGTGGTAATGTCATATTAACAAGAATAATAATGATATAATATGCCACTAATCAGTTCCCTTGCATGCATTCCTTCTGTCAGTATTTCATCTGTGCTTTGTTTCCCTTTGGTGGAAGCAGAGGAATGGGAGCAGGATTAGCTGCTGCTCCTACCTAAAGCCATAATCGTGTGTCTGTGACACGAGACCTGACTCCTGTGTGACGGACTGTGGTGATGCAAACAGCAGATAGTAGGATCAGAGGAAGGAAAAACAGGCTTCTTAGAATCAAGCAAATGTGTTTAATAACAGAGAGGAACCCAACTCCAAAAAAAAAAATAATTAATTCTCTGTAATGGCACTAAATGGAATGTTTTTAAAAACATTTCCAAGATGTATTACTTGATTTTTAATTCCTGAACTGTGCATATAGCACATTTGTTTGATTTAGTGTCTAAAATAAACTTTTAGTACTTTTTTATTCCCGCTAGCACTGAGACAATTAACACAGCAAAGGGGGAGTGTCTGACTCCCCCCTCTTCCCCAGCCTTCACTCTTCAAGAGAGCCCTTAAGCAAGCCTCTGGCCACGTAGTCCAGCTTCGTCCTGAGCTCCACATCTGCAGCCCCACTGGTAGATGTCTCCTGGCAGTAGGAGAGGGAATACAGCTTTGTTCTGTGTTAGGAGGAAGAGAATGCAAGTACGATATTCCAAAACTCAAGCATCTAGATAATGTGATATTGACATGTGGGTGGATCTCCGAAGGGTATTTAAACATGTGATGGAGACAAGAGATGAGTGAGACTCTCTAGACCACTTCTGGTACTCAGAGGACAGATCAATAGATGATGGAGCCTGTGGAAGTTGTGACCATGGGAGAAGAAACAGAGAAGAAGATCAGCTAATAGAGAAGAAACAAAAAGAGGCACAGGGAAAAAAAGATGACTATAAGATACAAGTGATAAGATGAGAAGGGCATTGTCTGAGTAGAAGAGAAGAGGAAGCAAAGAAAGAACAAGGATGACCCATAGGATGAAGGTTGTCTGAAAAAAGAAAATCAGAGGACTGTGCAGGCATTTCTGCTAATAGTAAGAGGAAGGTGTTTGTGCCCAATGGTTTTTATTAAGAATAATTGGGAAGACTCATAAAAGTCAGATTTAGATGAGAATAGGTACTCATGGGTAACAGCAAGAATGTGCTGTAAGGCTGGAAAAGATCCTGATGAGAACAGAAGAAAATCTGTAGTCTGTCCTCCATGGTGGGCCAGATACTTCCATAGTCACTTTGAGGTGGTCAGGGATGGCATTCATAAACGCTGAAATGAATGAAGTTACAGGCAATCTGCAGAAGGCAAAGAGCAAAGGCATAACTTGAGAGGTAAAATAATCCCATGGCTCACAGGCCTCTGCTGTGAGCAAGGTTCTGAGATACGTGACCACAAAAAGTGTTTCACTGGGTGGGGACTGCTCTTGGGAATGGAATCCATGTGAATAACTCCCAGGGTTGTCGTGGCATGACTTATAGGAGCTTTAAACTAGGAACTGAGAGGAGAAGGTTGGGAGACTTGCTTAATCTCCATGACTGATTCTAATGCACAGAAAAAAGCAAAATCAGACAAATAAGATTATTGCAGTGGGAAATAGGGCACAGAAGGGGAGAGGAATGGGCATCAAGAGAATATGGGAATAATATTGAAGAGGGGAATAAATGTTTGTGTGATACATTTAATGAAATTTGCTATTTAAAACTGGATTAAAACAGAGAAAACCAAGAGAAATGCCGTGCATTAAGACCAGACATATATAGGAAGTAGAATCCCTGGTCCAGAACAAAAGAAAAAGGATATTACAAAAACAATGGAAACACATTGGAATAGTAGTCTTGCCTCAGACATTGGCATTGAAAGATATGCATTATTTAAAAAGTAGAGAAGGTAAAAGGCAGTGAGGTAGCAATTTTCATTAGCTGATGAAGTAGACTGAGAAGAAATAAGAATTGATTGCCTCAGTAAAACGCAGAAAGGCTAAGTCAAAAATCGCTTCTGGAAAGCCTGAAAAAAGAGGCTCTGTGGGAATTAAAATAGGGTCTGCTTCTCACTTTGATAGCTGGATTTTGTTATGGCTGGAGACCACCATCTTATTAAGAGAAACTAAGGGAACATACAATTAGAAGTGTTTCAAATTGACCACATATTAAGCAACACTTCCAAATACTGAAGGACAAACTATCCTGGCATGAAAGGGCCAAGTTTCTACAGCGGGTAAACACAGCAACACCACATTAAACACAGTTCTGGTAAATACCAAAACACTTCAGGGTAACTGCTTGTAGCATAGAAGTGCAAGGATAACAACAGGCCCAGATACAAGATTTCTGGGTCTGAACTTGAAATGTCCAGCAAAGCCAGAAAGTAAAACCAGATGACCTTGAGGCCTCTAGGATCTGAATGTAGAAGGGACTTGGCCTCAAGGCTACAAAAATTCTTTTCAATTTGCACCCACAGGACTGGAGCAGGAAAAACACCCCTCAGAAAAAGGAGTCAGGAAAGATCTGATCTGTGGGAGATCCTGCAAAACACATAGAAAATCTGCACTAAATCTGCATATTTCTCAGGTGTTACTGGTCCTGTGTGGTTCCAGCTAGCCACGCATTACTTTGTTTTTACAAAGTTCTGCTCAGCAAAAATCAGCATATCCACTTCCAAGACTGGACCTGATTATACACGACTTTGTAGTCTATGAGCCTATCCTGTCCCTTGCCACTGCAAACAAGTTAAATCTGTGTTTTGTTTTGTTTTGTTTTGTTTTGTTTTTGTTTGTTTGTTTCTTTTTTCACATGGCACTGGATTTGAGGAAATGTGAATGGCTCAGTTCTGCATCTTCAATCTGGTCATTTACTTATCCAGAAACATCAATGGCACCATAACTCATCTCACCATACCATACCACTTTTGACCACAGGAATTGCATAAGGAGAGCAAGCTTTTGTTTATTTTTTCACAGTGGCTGTCTGAAGGCCATCTGTAGAGAGCAGAGTTGGCAGAAATGGATGAGGAGGAAAGCACAGGTGAGGAAAGGGTGAAGAACTTTATATGTTTATTAGCCCAGTATGTAAGGGAAACTGATGCTCAGGAAAAGCCACAGCTTGAAGCTGGACTTTGCAGAAAAAATGCCATGCAAATAGGAACGGATAGTGCAGCAATCCCACAACACAACCCCATGTTGTGCTGTGCTGTGGGTGCAGAGAGGAGGAATCACACAGACTGCGAGTGAGCATTGCCACCTGTAGTGTCTTTGTGGCAGAGACAGACTTTGTACTGTGTTTGTGTAGGGAGTAGTGCAAGGAAGTAGAGAGCTTTGACACAGGTTTCTGGGTTTAATAACTACAAAAATAAAACTAGCACATTCTGTGGCCTCAGCTGCTGTTTACCCTGAGCACACCAGTGAGTAACACGGGGTACCCGTATCAGGGCAGCAGGCAGCATGCATTCAGGCTTTCTCCTGCAAGGAGACCGAGCATATCATGCCTTACACCACCTGCTTCAGCAGTCCTATGCAGAGGCTTCTGAGGACGGTGACAGCCTGTGGTGAGGGCTGGCTTTATTTCATCAGGTGGCCCTGGGACCGCTGACCCCATGGCCCAATGCAAGAACCAGAGTGGGATGCTTGGCTGCAGCCAGGGCGAGTCCGGTCTACCTGCAGCTCCTCTCCCCTGCCCTGGCTGGAAGCATCCCAGGTGACCTGTAAAGCAGCACCCTTGCCACCTTTTCAAGGTAGTCCCACTGATTTGTCTGGTTTTGGTGAAGGCACTGCAGAGAACCAGCCCTGGCCAGCATGCTGGGCAGGTATTCCCCAGTCAGCATCCCAGCACGTGGGGTCAGAGTCGGTTCTGTGACCACTCTGCAAAGCAAAAAAATGTGGGCAGCAGTGACCTGCTCATGCAAGGCACGGGGATCCTTTGCAGTTCTTCACCAGTCCTTTGATCTTTCCAGGCCTCCCTTCTGGTGTTGTAGGGGTTTTCCCTGCAAATCAATCTTCCTACCACTTTGAAGCACGCTCTGGAAATGGCTGCCCACTGTGTCATTTCATTGTGCTATGGCACGCTATAAAGATTCCCGGTGACATCTCCCTAGTGAATCCAGAATTTCTTTTTTTAGGGTTACAGAAACTTTTAAAAGCACTGGATCTCAGGCAGGCCATACGCACCCACCGGTGTGAAAATAATGTGTGTGGCTCTGCTCCTTCAGGCGACTTCTTCTTCGTGCATCAGGTGAATGATGAATTACCCTGTCAGTCAGAGCTCTCACTTCCAGGGAGATAAAAAGCATGTGCCTGAATAGAAGTTACTTGGTTTTAGCTGCCACACAGCTTCACGGATGCCTGTGACAGGTTGCTTCTGTAGAGCCCAGTCAGGGATCTGCTCCCTTTGGTTCAGCACAGCACTCTGCAAAGCGCTGCAAAACGGTGGGCAAAGCTGAAGTTTGGGTGTCTGTGCATCACCCAACTATGCAAAATGCTGCTAAAGGACAGCATGGAGCTGCTTTATTTCTAAGCTGGGTGGCTGACAGGCATGGTCCCTGCTACGGGCTGCAGTGTAACATGGGCCAGGGCAGCTGTGGGCTGTGTGCTTGGTGGAGCTGCACAGGTGGGACCAGGGGGCTCCATCAGCAAAAAGGTGCATCAAGCCAGGACAGGGTAAGTCTCCCTGAAAATTATACGTATAAACAAAAGCAATGTGAGGGAAAAAAGGACTAGAGAAAATTCAGAGGCTGGGGAGCAGCCCTGACCTTCCCATGATGTTTTCATGGACAACATACTTACTTAGTTTCACAACAACAGTACTTACCAAAGGAAGAAAGTGTGGTTCTTGCTAGGCAGCCCAGTCCCAGCTCTTCACGGAACTTACCTCCATCCTCAAGCCACTACCTTGCTATTCCTGTAAATGTTTTCTCCGAGAGTGATGAGCTATTATGTTATGGAGCTCTGTTGGCTCTACCCAGCTAAATGCATGGTGGGGAGCAGATAGTTGCTGCTTATGGGGCTTTTACAATCACAAATAATCCTGGAAGACTTTTAACCTATTCATAATACTATGATAGCCATGAGGGTAGTAAGCTTTGTACAACCAGTCTGGTCCATTGCCAGCCAGCCTGAGACTCACATACAGCATGCGGATGCCTGTACCAAACAGTTTGGGGCATAAAGAAAACCTGCACAAGTCCTACTTTATTTTTTACTGTACTGCCTAATAGATGCTCTGTCAAGTTATACATTTCTTGCTGTGACAAATTATTCTTCTTCTCCTGACAGGACCTCCAGCTGAGTCCGCTGTGCTCAATTAGGAGAAAATGCATATTTTAATCCGCCCCATGGTGTAGTAACATTTCACTCTGTGGCCTTGGCAAAGGAGCCATTTAACTGTTTCTGCAGCGGTTTCGCATGCAGCACATTATTCTAATGTCAGCAACATTTCCGTCTGTTCTAGTTTCCCTGGCAGTGCTCCCCCAGGCATTGGGATGTGGACAATTAAAGCCCACTTTATCATTTTGGAACCAATGATTTCCTTCCCCCGATACAGTTCGTCTCTACACACCAGCTGCTCTTCCCATCACAACCACCTATGCTTCTCCAGGCCAGCGCGGTCTCTTGGTAAGCTGCTGTGACCACTCTCCACTGGTGGACTGGAAAAGTACTTCTATACCCTCTTAGTATGATGCATCAGGTCTCTGTCCTCCCCAAGAGTCGTGACCAGCTCCAGCTCGCCTCTCATCTGAACAGAGATGACCTCAAGACCACAGAGACTATATTACGCAGAAACAGCCTATTTCCGATAAATCGTCAGGATTTCTGTGCAATGTCTTCTCACGTTGTAGTAGCACTTGAAAACTACCCAGGCATGACACAGCAGTCATGGAGAGCTGATGAGATGGGAACCCACACAACATTACTTTTATGGTGCAATATGGCTCTCGTCTCTGTTTACAGGGAAAACAAACAATTAAGGCTTATTTGTGGAGGGGAAAGAAGTCCACAGAGGAAAAAGCTGTGCTAAAAAAGAAAAACTGCAAGATTCTTCATAGAAAATCAGGATCACTGTGGAAATATTAATGCTGGTACTTTCAGGATGGGGTTTACACAGAGGGTTTGGCACTGCTCTCCTTGACATCCTCCAGGCTATTTTTGGCCCCAAAAGTCTCAGAATTACTTCTAGAGGAATCTTGAACTCCAAGTCCCAAGTTCTAGACTTTTAGCTTTTTGCAGGAGATCTTCTTCTTTTATGCTGTTTTGCTATCTTCTAGTCAAAGTTTTGACCATTCAAGAACCTTCTTTGCCCAAAAGAAACTCATTGTCCCTAATGTATTCAGAACCCTGAAAATCCCATTAATTATTTGAAAGCAAGGTTAGCTGAATTAATTCAATGTCTTCTACTCAACATGAATAAGAAAAGTTTGACTGCATTTCTTTTTCTCTTATGTGAAGTGTGTTCTGTGGTACTACTTACCCTATTAAAAATATATCTCACCTTTTAATCAGCACAAGCTAAACAAAGATAAGCCTGCAGAAAAGGACTTTGAAAAGCAGTTTAAGTAGCAGAGGAATTATGTGCAAGTCTGCAGAGTATATTTATGGTTATAAAACATTATATAAAAATTTAATTGGTACCCATGTAAGACACCAGCAGCTGGATTGAGAGAGTTCTCCACGGAACATTTCAGCAATGCAGCAGCAGAACAAATGTCTGCTTTTCCAGTACACTGAAAGTCTGTCTTGGAGCAACACTGTCGAGTGGTCATGCCTACTTAGCCCTTAACTTCTCTAATGTGGCCAAGCAAGGTAGGTCAGGGAAAAGGACCGGTGAAAAGACTGGTCAAATTCCTCAAATTAAAGATTAAAGGCTTTGTGTTTTCAAAGGAAGCCAAAGAAGGCAAATCAAGACAGCTTGGTGTTAGGGTTGATGTATTTAAAATAGGATTTTAAGAAATGACCACCTCTCACACCACATGGCAATACAACTGCAAGTCAGCACACACTGTAGCTCTGATGGGTCTGGCATCTAGCAGATCATCTAGTCCATTACAGCAGCTGGATGATCCTAGGAGTCCTGGGGAAAATCCAACAGCTATTAGAAAGCTCTGGGACTTGTCAGTGTAAACCTACCTTCCTGGTAGGAAGAAATCTGGTAGCTACCTTATAGAAAAGCAGAGTTCTGTACACAGCCATGTGGGCTTTCATTAACAGCACCTCTTTTCTCATTCTTCACAGGGTTTGAGCTGCTCGTGCAACACCACTGCTCATTTTGACACCGTACATCACTGCCATCTGATGTGGTGGGTGTGCAGCGTAGATTTCTCTGCTACTGGAGAGCTAGCTGAACCATGAGCTTTTTTTCAGCTAGTTGTTATTGCTTTTTATTGTAGATCTGGGCTGGATCTGAAACAGTGCCTTAGCAATGAAAGTCTTCCCAGGAGATATGGGTATATCTCATTAACAAAATTACTTTTTTTCCAGGAGTGGTTTTTGTGTAAACATAAAGCCCTTCATTTACAATGAGAGCATTTCAGCAGCCATCTCTTCTTTCTATTTTAATGAAATCTGCCAAGAATATGTATTCTTTTGTTGTATTCATATGGAAAGGAGCAAGACCCTTCAGGAGCTGCCTTGATGAGGTGTATGTTTCAGGCAAAGATAAGTACAAATGCAATCATAACCTGGGTGTGGCTTTTTGTTTAGCTCTTCTGCTATTGTTTAGCTTCTTTCCTATTATTTGGCTAGATTAACCCTATCCCTATTAAATCAGAGTCTTACTGGGCTATGATATCATGTGGCTCATGTCACAGAAAAAAGTGGAGGAGAGATGTTTCATAGGACCAGGCTGAAGCACACACAGCTCTGTGCCACCCAGCACAGTTGGCCCAGACCACCTGTCACCTCACCAGTAACTTCAGTTGTTCTTTACACCTAAAAGGGAGATGAGCAATATTTAATGTAGTTTTGTTGTCTCTATCTTTTTTTTTTTTCTTTTTTTTTTTTTCAGTTAAGAAACCAGAAAGAGAGAAAAAGAGGAAGGACTCCCAGAAATTCAGTTAGGAAAACAATGGCATATTTATGACAAATCTTTCAGACAAATGAGTTTTGGAGGGAGACTTAAATAACCTTGTTTTCACAAGTACAAAATAAGCAGGTTTTGTAGACTCCTACCAAGCCTTGAAATAAGGATGCAGGAAGAGACTGGATAAGGCAAAAGAGAGGGGATGTGCAGCATTTTACCCTTCTGTTCTGTGGAAATCATGTAGGGGAGTTGAACAGTCTGTAGGTCTGGCACAATTCACAGAAATGGGCTGTAAGATGAGGATCATCTGGAACAACCCTGGGTATACAGCCCAGTGCAACAGGTCAGAACAGAGCACCAGCAGGCCCATGACCACCTGATGGCCACCTGATGGCCTGGTAGACTGCAGAGCCACGGGGATGCCTCTTCTCCATCAAAGGTACATTAAATCCCCAGAACTTGGTGTGAATCAGGACCCAGAAGCTTACCTGTTTTTCCTGGGAAATATTTTGTTGCTCTGCTTTTGCTAAGTTAAATTCACATAACTTGATCTCAGCTTCCCACCCCAGTAATAATCCAATGCAGAAGTAGACTTGTTAGGACTCCCTTGGTGACAGGTTTAGAAGAGAGGAGGAGGAGCAAAAAACACAGTCGAAAGTCTTGGTGCAGCAAAGGAAATGTTAGTCAACAGCACCTAGATCAAGTGCCAGCCTGCATCCAAGGAGTGCTGAATGAGTGGTCACACAGCCGTGACAGAGAACTTCCCGTTGAGCATCACTGTCTTGGGAACAGAGGCATACCAATGTCCAGCTTACATGCCAAGGTTTTTGCCATATTTTTGTTGTACGATCACGCTTAACATAACTTGGGAAAAAAATTTACAAAGCAGGCCACGTTAAAAACCTGCAGATGAAGAAATGAGTTAGGAGGGTAAGAAGGAGACTTTTAACGCTGTCCATCCAGTGCCAGAGCTGACGTTACAGCCCAGCACCAGGCTGGGGTCCCCTCAGAGCTCGTTTCTCTGAGCTCTCTTACCTGCCCCTGGATGCAATGGCAGCGTATTTGCATGCTGCCTCCACTCCAGTGAGACTCACCTTCAGGAAAAGGATAGCAGCTAATTACGAGCAAGCTCTCTGATGATCAGTTCATTTGCAATTCCTTGCGAGTGAGGTTTTGGGGTTGTTTAACACAAGGCATAATACCAGACGTTCCAACAAGCCGAATCAAGAAAGATGTGCAAATGGAAAGATGAGCATTTGTCCTTGAGGGAGGGCATTTAGCATACATAGAAACATGACCATTTTTAAAATTAATTAATCCCCTTAAGGAATTGTGAGTGATGGATTAGAGACCTTAACTGGGGAAGCAGTCTGTGACACCGTGCGTACTGGAGGAGGCACTGAGGAAGGACGTGGGCTTGCGGTCTCATGTGCCTACGTAAAAACATCAGTCCTTAAGAGTGGATCATCTTTATCGGCTGGAGAAGGAGGCTCTGGGGGACCCTTGGAGCCAGGCGCAGACGGAGGAGGATCTGCAGCACCTACTGCTCTCCAGCCAGCCCTGGGAGCAGCCAAGTGAGAAGAGGAGGGGAAAAGCTTAACCCAGCATCACTGGGGAGGCATAGAGCATGCAGTGAAATTTTCAAAATGTATTCTTGACTCAGAGAAATGTCTAGATAAACAGGGTAGCAGAGGATGTGTAGATTTCTTATTTTAATAGAAAAGAACAGCAGGGCATTGCTTCCTTACTAAATCTGCCTGTTAGTCTTTGAGTCTAAGTCATCTCTATGTTAGCATGCAATGTGTTCTGTGAAGTAATGAGATTTCTTTGAGTTTCTACTGTATTAAATTTCTCTACACATCAAATATTTAATAAGAATTAGCATCCAGCCATCCTCCCTCCTCCCCTCCACAATAATATTAACTTCTACTGAGACACCGATGTTTTGCAATTCACACTGCAGCTTTGAAGGGTAAGTGGAAAAGCCCTGTATATTTTTCCAAGGGATTTGCTGTGGCCCTCTGCAAGCACACAGTAATTAAGAAAAAGAATGACCAAGAGGGAAGACACAGTAAACTGAAGGTGTGAAAAGAGAACTCTCATTAGTCTTCGTGTCAATTACAGTATCTGAGGAACAATTTCATAGCAGCAGCATATTTATTTGATGTGGCACAGATATCTGGGCTCACTGTTATGGATGGCATTTGCTCTTAATGCTTAAAGTACCTCTTTAACGAAATGGCACTCCATAAAAATTTAGTGTGTTCCTACTGTAATTAAAAAGCCCTAGTCATTTTTGCATTTATGATATAAACTATAATAGCTGTAAAATCCCGCAATTAATTTGTGCCAACATTTCATACTTGAGAAATTCTCATTACAAATTTCATTACTTATTCACTTATCTGTAATTTGTCCTATATAACCTAAAGAATATTAACAAATTTAGAGTCACTTTTGCTCTATTAAAAACTAAATAGAAAAGCCTTTCACCTAGCAAGCCAATTGTGATAACATTCTCAAACCTGCTCCAAAATGGTGTGGAGCTATGTTCAGGCTATACAAAAAGTGGTAATCATTATGAAGCACACATAAATGACATGCAGAGCCCTTTGGAAAATGTGTGATGTATCCTGAGCTAATCTGCTGCACCCTCGTTAGTTTAAAAGCATTATAAGGGCTGAGTGTCTTACACCGTGGCTGTGACTATGCTACACAGCCATCCAAGTGCACGGCTGGCAATAAAGCAAGAAGGAGAAAGGTGTCTATCCAGCCAAGAGTGACTATGCAGAGCCTGAAAGACAGGGATTTCTGTTCCCCCTTCCCTCTGCAGTTTTCCTCCTGGCTGCTCGCAAACATCACTTGCCCTCTGGACTTCTGCAAGATTTGGAGGGCTGTAAAATCTTGAGAAGCACCTGTGTCATTGCACTGACGTAAATCCCCAGTTTTCCTCCACATAATTGGTAACACCACCTGAACAAGATGAAGAAAAGGGCCGGGGGGAGGAGCAGAGGAGCTTTGGCTGTGCTGCAGTTTCTCCCAGAGTTCTGCTTTCTGACAGTGTGACAGCAAAAAAACCCGATTGCTTTTTATGTTTTCGACATATGTTCTTCTCTGTCATCTCCTCTGGGATCACTAGTCCGACCAAAAAGATGCCAGAACACTGCTGAAAACACCTTCATTAAAGAAAGTCACCATCTTCAAGACCACTAATGACCACTTGCTCCATCCAAGTCCAAACCAGCTCTGCTCAACCCCAAAACAGCTTTCCCAAAAATGTCCTTCATGAATTTCCATCCTCCCTGTTTGTTTAAACTCACTTTTACTTAAAAGAGGCTGCTTCACTCTTTCCCCTGTTCTTGGCCATGTATTTGCAGGATGGCACCTCTCACCTCACTATTAATGGGACACTCCTGCCAAATCTTGCATATGATGGTAAAAAGAAATGACAGCAGAATCCAGAAAGTAGTAGCCAGGAAAGTCTGAAATTCAGCTTGGCCAGCAAAAATAATGAATAAAGAAATTTTCTTGCTTATAGCACAAATTCTAGAATGAAACTCCACCACTTGTAATCCACTCGCAGTAACACAAGCTCTGTGCATGCCCTGAGTGTTTTCTGATATGCTAAGAAGGAATAAGTTAAGCTCTCCAAAAGCATGCATAGGCTGAAATAAGACAAAACATACTGGGATAGCATCAGCTTCATTTAACTGAGAACTCATGAACTTTGTCTGACTTTATATCTTGACTTTACAAAAGTTATGAAAACTGTTACAAAACATCATCCATACTAGAAGTATTATGGAAAACAAGGCCTGAAAATAAGCAGTTTCACCTCCCCTCAGCAGAACAAAGCCCAAACACACTGCACAGGGGCAGCATTGCTCCATTTCCACAAAACTGTATTCACAATGAACAGAGACTCAAATATACGTCTATATGTATATACTATACATATATATTTCCCCCTTCCCAACAATACATAATGTTATATCAGCATTTTATTAGCATTGATACCACTTTCATTTTATCTTCAATCTGTAATGAACTTCTTCAAAATTTAACTGAGACAGGAAATGACTATTCTAGCATAAATCATCCTGCTTCTGAAAATGGCAGCTTTAACACAATCAACAATACAATTCATACATGAAATAAATTGGCATACTTATTGGTTTTGTGTGCTCCATCTTTCATGGAATACTATGGCATAAACCGAAATTTTATGTGATTTAATAAACTTATATGATAGCCACGTACCCCCATAACTGTAGCAGACTGTACTCCTCTCTTAATCAGGGCTTTTGGTGCATGCAGGGGTCTCTTTCATTACTGAAACGTTGGCTCATGACAAACCAAACACTATTAAAGTACCTTCAGAAAAATACATTTACAGCACCACAATCCTTCAAATATATGGGCCTTAATTCTGGAGGATAGTTGTTGTAAAGTGGAATATAGGATCTACCTTTTTTTTACCCATTTTTTTCCCACTGTGAATTAACTTTGCCAACAAGTTATCCAGCAGAATTTCCATTGTGCTGCATAATAAAACAGCAGCAACAAACAAATAACACACCTACAGACATATGTGAGGGTTTGTATCAAGCTGACAGACATTAAAATGGAATAACAGAAAAAAAATGAGAAGAGAGAAAGGTTTATTTGGCCTCCAAATCTCTGGTTAACTCTACAGAGATAATACCTAAGATTTAAAGTTTCTTTGTCTTTGGTGCACCAGAGGCAGTATAAGATGCCAGCTGCCATCTCTCAAAAAGTTTCTCCTAGAAGAAATGCTCTTCTGTAGAAAGAGCAGCGATGCGCAAGGCTGCTGGTTTGATCTAAAAGCCTTCTCCTTCAAACTCATGGCGTTGTGTATACTGGCCACAGGCACTGCTCTGCAGCTGTCTTAAGGACAAAGACCATCAGCCCTTTGATGCTGCTATTCCATACGTGATAGGTGCCGTCTCTCTGCTCGCAAAGATTATGGCATCCTTGACATCCTTTCCTGGGAAATTAAAGTGTGTCTCCAGTGATCAATTAGGGTCAGCATTCACCCTGGTTACCTGAAAGAAAGTATCAATGAAGGACTGATTCAACCAGGCCAACGCATACATGCCTTATGAGCAGCCCTCAAGCATTTGCAAACAAGTCAAGTGAATGAAAGATGTTCAGTTGCTGTTGCTGCGTGGAATGCAGGCAGAGCTATAAACAGAGACTTTCAGAGGGAAGGGAATTGTCACTGCTTTTCGTTCTGTGCTTCTAAATTTTAAACATGACCTTCAACCTGAGAGTCTTTTAATGTATTCTTGCACTCTGGAGTACAGATCATTGCACCCAAATTCATGCCTGAAATACATTTTCTCTGTTTCCAATATTTTTAGAAATTATGTTTATGGAATATCCTTGGAAGGAATGAACTCTTTATTCATAATACATAAGCTTTACATTTTTAATAACAGAATTAGACCTTCATTGATTTTTTAACTATACTATTAGCCAACACACTCTGGTTTCAAATTAATTCGAAATAATTCACACAATGACTTTCTGCAGTCAGAATTGGAGAAGCATAGACTTTGAAGTAGGCAGTCTGTAAAATTAAGTGCTAATTGCAGCTACCTCTAATGAAAGCATAGAACTGTTTCCCAATCCCTTTGCGCATAGCCTGGATTTCTTCTGAGGCAGCAGGATGGGTGAGCTGTTGGCCAACTTTTCCTAAAATCTGACTTCAGATTTGGTACAAAGGTCTCTGGATAAACTGCATTTCTCAGAGTATTTTCCCTATAATGCAAGTAGGTGTGTTTAAAAGTATAATGATAATTTGTGTGTACACCAGCACGGAGTCTATGCTAACTTGTTGGCTACTGATGTTGGATTAGCACTTCCCATCCTCAGCAGGATCATGTCCCAGCATGGCAGGAGCTGTGCACCACACAAGGCTGGAGACCTCTGCAGATGGCAGTGACTCACTGCTCCAAGAGAAGGAAAAGCAAGTGGGAGCTTTCCTAAGGGAACACTATAATGTTTGCCACTGCCCAACTGGGACCCAACTGCAGCATTTAGGTGCTGCTATAATGTGACTACTTATTATATGGGCCATATTAATCTGTAGAATATACATATGCTGAACTTTAAGACTGGTAAGAAACATAAATGATTGTAAAACATAAAATATCTTTGGTAAAATGTTATTGTAATAAACCCCTTAGTCACTGAGCTGAACCCTAGCAGCATGCAGAGGGGTTAATTTCACAAGACACAGTGTCTGCAAATAAAATGTACATCAAGTGAGAAATAAAGTGGAGCTCCTTGTTTTGCCTACGTACTTCACAGTCAGCTATTTCCTTCACTGAAAATATTTCCATGGTAGATTCAAAGGGACCAGCACATGTGTTGGAAGGCAGTGAGAGTTGGGCAGTTTCTGAGCGTGGAGGAGAAAAGGTTCTCTGTTTTGCAGCCCTGACCAGTCCTCATATGATAAAACTATCAGAAGTGTTACCTAACATTGTTGTCTGCATCGTAATCTGTTTCCCAGTAACTCTGGGTCTGAGTAGCAGTAATAGAATTAATTATACTTCATTTTGCTGTCTTTAACAGTATTGACCAAATTTAAGAACAAATGAGAAGCGCTTATCAAGCTTGAAGAAAATAATCCATCAGTGGCACAATTTAAATTCTCTGCAGTTCTCTTATTAATCAAAGTAACACTTACTATCCTATCTCCACTTCCCATTAACAGTCATTAAGCACTGTTGCTGATTGAAGCAATTTCTTTAGGGATCTCAACCTCATTTTTAAGAGAACCTTCTACAGTGGAAAACAATATCATACAGGAACAGCGACTTCACAGGAGGAAGAAGGTTCTTCAATCATGTTCTGACCTTGACATTTCTCCGCAGCAGAAGTTCACAAAGTACACAACCAACATGCTCCAAACTTCTGCTGCCTCTCCTCCAGCAGCACCGGTGTCCCTGGATTAAGAGGGGAGGAAAAACGCTGCTTCGGAAGACACCTACAGCCAGCAGGTTAAGTGTCTCTAACAACTGCACCAGCCTGCATTGGTGGCTGTTATTTATAGAGCTTTCTCATACACAGGGAACCAATAAAAAATAAATAAAAAATAAAAAATAAAACAAGAAGAAGAAGAAAATAAACCATGAGACAGCTCCTTCTGTCACCTTACTGCCAGCCCTCGGAGAAATCCACGCCATGATAAATCTCAAAAGTTATGCAGTACAGGAAAGATTTCTGGTGTTGACTTTTCCTCCCCATTATAAACAATGGCACAGACTGATAGCTTTTGTTGGAATAAAGGCAGCCCTGTGCAGAGGAAGCCCAGCACATGGATGTTACTCAGAGGAGCAGGAGAGCCGTAAGCAGGGCTGCAATCAGTCACTGGGGCAGCATGGGCAGCAAAGGCACAGGGCTGGGGTGCTCTGTGTGAGCTTGGCAGTGTCCATCCATGAAGCCAGGCTTTGGTGTGGCATGTGGGGAACCAAGAGCACTTTATTGTGCTGGTGTTCCTGCGATCCTGTGCACCTGCAAGGGTTACCAGCTTTGCAAGCCTTCCTCTTGTGCCATTGTCCCCTGACTCAGCATTTCCCAGAAATTTTCACTTGTATTGCTTTGGACAGCTTTAGGGAAAAGGTTTCTCTTCCTAAATCAGGAATGATACTGGGAGGTTGGAGAAATGAGTGTATCAGTGCTTGTGTCTGAGCAGCAATGACAATCCTGGCCTGTAATCATGCCATAGGATCCCTATGTCTAAGGCAGATGTCCTCTGCGACTCAGTGCAGCACAGCAAAAGGCATACTTCACAGGTTGAAATGCCTGACTGCATCACGACGTTTCCACCTCTCTCAGAGCAGGATGTTTATTGACTGGCCATTTCTGTCAGGTTCCCATCTACCTCTTGGTTTTCCAAGGCAAACTTTTCCGTCTGGTGTCTGGCTGTGCTCATACCAAGCCTTGTTCACCCCAAACCTCCAACATCCAGGAGCTCAGATCTGAATTTTCTCCAAAGTTTGCCACCATTCACACTGAGTAACTGAGTTCACTTTTGTCCCTTCAGGGAAGAAAAATCCATCAGTGTTACTAAATATAGAGACATCGCTGCTGCTTAAGAAGCACTTGACCCGCAAATTGGATGCTGGGGAATATTTTAGGGAAGTGCCATGCGTGTCTGCACCAGTCTCATCCTGTCAGTGTCCCAGCTGACTTGATGTCAAAAAACAGGTTACTGGCCTCATTATATGCTGGGTCTG
Organism: Anser anser; assembly: GCF_964211835.1. NCBI lineage: Eukaryota > Metazoa > Chordata > Aves > Anseriformes > Anatidae > Anser > Anser anser. Next base: position 127,449,335 of record NC_139721.1, on the reverse strand, counting down.
TCCTAGCATGGCTATTTCATAACCACTACCACAGCCCTCCCACTCCAGGGAAAGAGGGGAAAAAAGGTATGGGTTTGGCTGTGTGCTCTGCCTGCTTACCACCTCCACTTCTGTTTATACCAAATGAAAACAGGGTACGACCTTGGAATTTGGTGGCTAAACTGCATGCTGATTTTATTTCATATATAAACTGTAGGCTGAGTTTCAGATTGGCAAAATTCAGCTTAAAATAAAGGGAAGAACAAAGCACCACTTAACTTTTATGCAGCTCGCTACACAATTCCAGACTCCACGATATGAAACACTAAGCTAGATTTTGGATCAATGTAATACCTACTCCCATTAAAGCACTTAAAAAGGAAAACGTCTTACAAAGTGTCCCATTAGGCTGACAAATTTACAACACTATGAATAGAAAACCAGAATAAGGCATTGTGTTCAGGGAGCATGAATGGATTTCAGACCTGTAGAGTTTCATCTATATGAAGAAGGTTAGATAACCCATCACATACTTTCTCACTATTTATCAGCTCCACATACTACAGACACAGGTATTAAAGTAAATTAACAACCAATTGTGGAGTGAGTGATGGCAAGTGTACTGGGACTGAATAGAGGCACATAGGAACAAAGTACGCTTAAGCTTCCATCTCTACATACGCCACTTACCATTCATGCTACAGTTGATGAGGAGGGATATCCTTTTCTATTTCCTCTCAGACACTGGGCATCACCAGCAAAGCCCATGCTGCTGGGTGGAAAGCTTATCTCCCCATGTGTGGCACCACTGCTCTTCTGCAGCCTCATGACGAGGCATAAAGCTGAACTGGGAGAACATCCAAGAGCTCTGTTAATGTTCATGTGTCTGACACAGTGAAATGATTTAAACAAAGCAAATATAGAGGGGAAAAAAATCTGTAGGAAGAGAGAAAGGTTTAGCCTGTGCCTAAAATCTTACCTGCTCTTTCTCATCCATGACTTTAGCCTTGGTTGTAAGTCCCATAAACCAGACAGAATACAAAGTCACTAATTGCAGCACAGCTATGGAAATAATTGATGCCATAGCATCCATAGTTTCCTGTCCTAGTTTCCTAGGGCACTTGGGCTGCACTAACTATGCAATATAATAAGTTAACTCACTGCACTACATGGCCTATTTGTCAAATGAACTGTTGGGAACAATCTGTTCCTGGTCAAGCCAGAGAAGGCTGTTTGTTTAACTACAGTGATATTTTACAAAAAGCAAGCACATTTAATACCACACTCATAGAGCTGTAGATATTTTTGTCTTATTAAAATTGACAGATATAGGATAGGACAAGGGGAAAAAGGTAATTTTTATTCTTACGCTTTTTATTTTTAATGTGAGCACCATATTATGATAAGCTCTTCCAGCACGTCTTACATAATAGAAAAATGAAATGTCTCTGCACAGAACCAAGAGTCACACAACACTGAAGGTCACTTGCCTTGCAACTTTACAAATAGTTCATTGATACAATGTGAGAGCGAGGCAAATAAATGTAATTAAAATATACAAAAAAAAAAAAAGTAATAAAAAACAATGGCTTTTGTTTACACTGGGACCAAGCAGGAACTCTATTACCTCTACAAACTATTTTCACTTAGCACGATTCAGATGGAATTATTGCCGTGACCTTTTAAAAATGTGAAAGCATGAATCGATAGCCTTTCAAAGGCACGACCGCAGGAGCAGAACCGGCTGCGCCATGGTGGTGTGCGTTTCTGCTTCAGAAGGCAGCTGAAACCTCATTATCGTCCATCACGCGCCAGGTAAGCCCAGGCGGCACGGAGCGCTCTGCGGGTGCGTGGGGGTCCCGCTGTGCCCAGGGGCACCCACCTGCAGCACTTCCAACGTGGGCCAGGTGAGGCGTGGAGGCTACACAGGTCTCAGCTGGGCAAAGGAATGGGATTTAAACCTCCTGGCCTTCAATCCCACTTTTTCTGAAGGCTGAGCCCTCCTCAGAGCAGCTCAGATGGGTACACAGCAGAGCTGCTTGACACCCAGTATAGCCCATGCTAAATTTGATACCATCCAAGGCTTCAGAAACACTAAAATATGCACTGATGACCCAGGATGCCCACTGTGTATTGTGCAAAGTCTGCTAGTAACAGTACTGCACCTCTAGAAATAAAAACTCTTATTCTGAGTCGGTGACCATCTTTTCCAGAAGTGCCAATCCACCTCTGAAGCTTGGCATGCAAGAGGCAGGTCAAGAATTCAGGCTGGCTCTCTGGGGTGCTGGCCCGTCTGGCCATCAACGTGGTGGAGACCCGCTACCCCTGGCGAGGCACACAGGCAGCCTTGGGTTTGGTGACAGCCCCCGTGCCTTACTGGTGAGGTGGGAATACCATCGAGTTACTTAACTCTCATCAAGGGGCAGGTCAATGAAATTAGTGACCATCTTGCTATTGGTCCTCAACCAGCTTCAGCACCTTCTCTGTATGGGAAGTTGCTTGCCACACAAACGCCCAGTGAATTTACATGACGCTAGTATCTGCGACATCACCATCACGCAGGGCATCCTTTAGTACCCTGCTTCACAGTATACTACACTTCCCATCTCCCACAAGTGCTGTAAAGTGAGTGCTATTGACCATTGTCTTGTCTTAATGTCCCCTAAATAATAAGAAACGATAATAGTAAAAAACAAGGATTTTATTCTGCTCCAAGTAATATATTTCCCAAGGACTAATATATGGTGAAAAAATAAATTTCCTTGCTGGCAACTTAATCTGTAGATAACTACAGTTGTTTGAAGATAGGATTTTTACGTTAAACTTGGAATCTACACAACTGTTTAACATCATTAAGAGAATATTATATTGACTGCAAGTAACTGGTTTCCATGTGGTTATATCAATCTATTTCTGTAAGACTGTACACTAGTTGTTCCCCTAGAGTACTCCTTGTAATGCTGAGAAAGTGTCAGAAATAATGACTGTCTACCTATATCTGCAATAAAACGTAGAGCATGGATATTATAGTTGTAAGTATCAA
>NC_139721.1:127361313-127443813 GCF_964211835.1 Anser anser | reverse complement strand
CTTGTACCCTGCAGCAGGGTTTGCTCCAGCAATGCTGTACTTCGGAGACCAATTTGTTTAGCTGATCACTGTCTCTTTGACGTGGCTGCAAATGTTACCTTTCTTTTTCAATCAAAAACACAGCAGGGTGTGCCATCTGTTTGGCACAGCCTTCACTCTCTTCCCCGATGCCTTTTTGTGCAGATCATTTTACGTGGCAATTTGCACGGATCTTTTATACCTTGATTTTGGTAAACATTTCTTCTTTCTTTTTTTTAAATAACATGTCACTCTGCTGAGTGCCCTCATGGTTTAAAAAAATAATAATAATAAAAATAAAAAGCAGTGTGAACACAGGCAGTAAAATAGAACAAAAAGTATTTTAAAATAATCTTTTCCGAGCAAATGGCTGCCTGTCATTACATTGATTATTTAAAATAGACATGTTTACCAAGACTGGCTAATGCATTTTACACCACTGTGTTCCACATCATTTTCCTCCTTATATTTTACCTGGCAGGCACAGCTAATCAGAAGATTAATTTAACCATTTGAAAGACCTTTTTAAAGCAGGTTAACAAAAAAATAGCCACCGTATTAAATTGTCATTATATAACAAAAGCTAGCAGCAAAGCGGTTAACTATTTTTTCCCCAGCTCAGATGCTGCTCGGAGCAATGAAACCCCCCAAAGTAGGAACAGATGATCAGCACCACAAGCCGAAGCCACGGGGATGCTCGTGGAGTCCTGAACGCTTCACGGCATACAAATGAATTATCCTCATTCTTCTCCTGCCGGAGCATATAGGCCAGACCTCATTAGGATTCAATATCACTCGGCTTTTCTAATGTTAATGTTCCACTTACATAAGAAATGCGAGAAGGGGGGGGGACGTATGGGGAGGAGGGGGGTATGCCACAATTATGGCCAACACCATACCATAATTCTGAAAGCAGAACTTAATATTTTTGAGGAAATTACTCCATTTTCCTAGTTGCTCTCTCGGTCCTAATGCAGCATTATGTCTTTTCCTCCCTCTAATAAGCAGGTTTTGATCATGAGCTTACCCCACAGTTAGAGCAACTGTAATAACAGGTTTTATAGCCTTTTATTTTGGGGAAAAAAAAATGCCATGACTAAATAACCAACCATCAGATTGTGAAAGCTCCGAGTTCGTTTTACTGTGAAAGGAAACGTTGCACTTTACGTTAATAAACAACTGTAGGAGTTTTCACCATCCAGAAATAACTCAGACATTAGGCTGCATTCTTTTGTCTAGAGAGCAGCGAGCAGGGTAATGAAAACAAAACCCAGCAAGACATAAAAATACAATTTATACCTTTTTATCAAGCAAAGAAAAAGTTGGTTAACGTTTGAAAAGGGAGCAGTAATGTATATTTATTGACAATTTTATTGTAATAATTAGATGTTTACACAGTCTGGACATTGTGGCTAAATCACTTCCAGCATGTTTATTTGTAAAGGGCTGTTTTCAGGGCAGTGCAGTAGGCTCATTAAGAAGACAGACTGCATTAAGATTCAAAGAAATTACTACTTTCCAGGCTTTGCTTCACTGGTTTGGATTTAAAGTTTTTAAAAAAAAAAAAAAGGGGAGAAGAAAGAAGAAAGGAAGAAAGGAAAAAAGAAAGAAAAATTGAAAACCCAACAGCAATATCATCCAAATACCTAACAGCCTAGAAATGAAATAAAACAGAGAATATTTTCGCCTTTAAGGGTAACATCATCTTTCCTGTTCCAAAATAATCTGGTATTGTACATTTGAAACAATATACAACATTGTGAATGCCACTTCTAAGTGCCTCTTTGTTGCTGTTAATATATATCGCTTCACCACTTATATTTATTTTCGGCACTCCAGCTAAATGATTATGTGATATTTAAAATAAAGATTTCTCTTTTTATTATTTTTTTTTCAGGCAGTGCCTCTAGTTCACCTTTAGGACATCTTTAAGTCAGCATTTGGTTTACAAATTTATTTGATGTGTAGGTGTCATTTTTTTCCTTCAGCCAAAGGAAGATAACTTTTCACTATGTGTAATCAGAAATGTTCGTTATTAATCAGGCAACTATTGAACATTAGATTTTTTAGGCAAGTAAGTTTTATCTTTTTATACTGAGTCTGGAAAACTCTAAATTCTCTACAGAATCCCAGTTTGGCGCTTTTTCACTAATCAATCTAAAATAATTTTTCTGTTCTGATGTGAATTTCACATGTGCTAACAGAGACTAAACACCAATTACAGATTTTTCTGCTTTTAGAAGGGTAAGGGAGAAGAAGGCACCCGGAGCAGAAGGAGCTCTCAGTAACACAGACTGGAGGAGAAAGTCCTTTCTATATCAAGTTCTGCATAGAAGAGCAGAGCATTGCATTTAGTGAAACATCCATTTTAAAATTTAAAAACTCTTTAAAAATTAAGGCAGTAAATATGCTATTATGTTGCCCTGTCCAAGTATGTTTCCATTACAATTAAGTAATCAATATGCAGTATTTATTGCTGAAAAATTATGCACAAAGAGGAGCACATAAAAGGAGCCACGTGCTTAAACCTCCCTGATTTTCCTTTAGCTGCTGTTAAGCTAGAAAGAACACTATTTTTCCCCAGAAGCAGACTTGTTAAATGCCATCCAGTATGTGCTATATAAATGCTGTCTACTTCCCACCCTCACAAATAAAAACAAAGACGATAAAAGAAATGGATAAAGAGATGTCAGTTTGCAAGGAAAATACTGGGTTATATTTCCTGAAAGCTGCACAAGCCAACTTACAAACTTGAAATATTACAGATTTAGTTTTACAAGTCAATCACAGCTATATATTTGGACTTGTAATTACTGTCAGTTTTGACAGGGAAGGCAATAATTTTTTTTCCCGACATGTGAGTTTCAATAAAATCAGGTAGCCACATCACAGAATACTTTCTTACACAGGGAATTAAAAGGACTTTTCACAGAGATAAAGAACACTGCCAGAATTAAATATGTCATACATTCAAAAGAGGATGAAAAAAAAAGAAAAAAAAAGAGGATTATCCCTACAGGTGGACCTGATCCAAAGCCCTTTATAAGGATGAGAATGCTTCTATTTACTCGAGTGAACCCTGGAAAAATCTCTTTCTGTTCTCAGAAGAGAAGAAAGAAACAACAGACAAAACTGAAGACTATTTTTATCTCTTTCTCTATTTCATAAGACACTTAGACTCTGAAGTGATAAATAAAATTTAAATACCTAAAGAGAATGAATGGCTACAATTCAAAATTGTAGCTATTTTGCTTAAAAATGCATGAGTGAAATGCTCTCCACGGCAATTAGAATCAACGTCACCTTTCACATACTCAAAATTGTTTTAATACCAGGTACAGGCAAAATCTTCCAAGGCACAGCAAGGTACGTGACACTTAAAGAAGACCTTAACTTGTCAAAAGATACTAATTGTGGGCCAAACTGATTGCAGAGGTAATGAATTAACATGCTTTTGGGGAGGGAACTGGTGAACTCAGTTTCTGCTTGGAACCTGTGGAGTTGGAGAGGAATTAGGAACACATCAAGTGAAGAACAGCAGCATTTTTAGTATATCAGTCAAAGAAAAACTGAGACTAGACCTGTATTTATTCTGCCATTTCCGAGTGGTGTCAGCTCACTGCTGACTTACAGAATTGAAGAAAACTGGCCTGGAACAGCCTGTGAGAGGTCACTTAGCACATGCCCCAACCCCAAGGCAGGAGGCCCTGTGGTTAAGTCATTCCTGGCAGGTGAGTTCATTCCCCGCAGGTTCTCAAAATCCTCTGGAAATGGAAATTGCAGAAGCTCCCCAGGCAACCAGCTCCAACGCTTCACTGCCCCTACCCTTGCAAAGCTTCACCTTGTGCCTGGTCTGCACCTACCTGGGAGCAATGTAAGCCTGTTATTTCCCGGTGTCATCTGATGATTAACATGGTCCCATTTAGCAAACTACGTGTGTAAGGCTTACCGCGAACAAAAGGTCACTCAGGCATGCCTAACATGAGATGGAGCAAACGACAAAAATGACCGGTTCGGGGTTTCTCCTACATCTATGCCCCATATCAGCCACTGTTCACTCTGAAGGGTGGTGGAAGGGGTAAGGAATTAGGCCCTAGGCAGAACAAAGCCGACGATGTACAGGCTGGTGGCTGTACGAGAGCCATATTTCCTGCTACTTTCAGAATGTGCAACTCCATTAAGTCCTCAGCATTGTACTTAATTATGAGAGCAATAAATTTGGCCTAGAGAAAATAGAATATACTGGGAGATACGGGGACTGTCAGTGGCCCATATACAGATGTTATAATTCTGTGTCAATATACCCATATAACAAGATAAATCCTCATTATTACACACTTATTCTTCGGCTGAAAGGAGAGAGGCACAGCCAAAGCATTCATCTGCCATTGACAGCTGTCTATAATAAAGGTTACTGAAGACGCTGAAAATAGCTGCCCTTATACCATTTAGATTTGGTAGCGAAAGGGTGGGGACAATGAAGCAGACGGGGTCAAACACAATTTTTTATTACTCCAGCATAAGGCTGACATACCTGCAATGTTTTTGGACTAGTAAGCCCCCATTAACCCTGGCATAATCAGAACTCAGCCCAGAGTCTGCAGATCATCAGTATGTAAAGAGGGAATCAGAAGTGGGCAGCACATAAAATACTTCCATCTTGGTCCAAGAAGTATCTTACACCTCAGAGATCTTCTCTGGGCAGCTGGAGACCAGAGCCACCTCAGTCATTCACTCTGTGCTCGCAGTACTCCCTGTGTTTAAGTGCTACACACAGATGGATTTTGAACATCAGGAAAAACTACATAAATAAACTAGCATCACTAGCATCTTATGTTAGGTCTCATCTTGAAATCACAGAAACTACTTTCCACAACACAAACAACTTGTTTTTACATCCTTTTTCTTTCTTTTTTTTTTTTTTTTTTTTTTCACATTACTAAGCACTTTTGGTTAGGACTTTCAGTGAAGCCAAGGACTGCATGCTTGCTATTGTCAATAAGGAGTTAACACTGTGCCCTCAAATTAAGATTTATCTACGTAGCTTTCATGGAGGTTAAGGGGGAGTCACATGGCTAAATTCCCTTGTTTCAGACTGTACATGCAGAACTGACTCTGTTTTCAAAAAGCATACAGTGTAAAAGACAGAAGACGATTGTGTCACTGACAACTGCCCACATTTCACATTTTTTGTAACACCAGCAGAAAAGGCAACCCTCAGGTTGAGCAGAACATTCAAGAGCCAACATACACAGGAGGGGCAGACGTTAATAAGTATTATGATGAATGTAGTCTGAATAGCTATTGTAATTTCAGTTAATACGTTTAGCAAACAGCCTGTCTACTGCTATTTTTGGACAAAATTATTGAAATAATTGTCTGAAATATAATTAATTAATAGTCAAACGCTGTTCACCAAATGAAATAAATATTCTCTCAGGAGCTGGTCAGTACTCTGTGCAATGTTCCCTATGAGTCACCCTTGCCAGATTTAGACTGAATTGCTATAACACATATTTCCAGGTTTGAAATGTTAAGACACCTAAGCAAGGTATTTTTTTACAACTGCCTCTTTAATACAGGGAATATTGCCCAGAAAGTGCAAAATAAAATTCCACTGAAATGCATTGTCTTTACCATTCAATGAAATGGACTACGTTTGTTGACTGCATGTACTTCGTGGAGCTTTCAGCTTGTCCAACAGACAGGACACATAAATGGGAAAGTATCACATCACAGCCTCATATTCTGTTCTGTCGGATCAGGCCATCATTCAAGATCCTGATCCCCACCTGATGGACAAACATCTGCACAAATTGCTGGTTCACTGACCTCATTAGAGACATTCAGTAGCAGTGCAGCAGATGAAGGGCCCAAGATGATATTGAACATAGATCAGAAAGGATCATTTTTCAGCAAAGTGTCAACCATATAGGTCTTCATTCTCTGCTGATTGCTCACGTCTCACACAGGCCACCATTGGTGCAGATTCAGGTTCATTTTCTCAAGGAGATATTTTCTTATTGTGCTCTTGAAACACGAATTTAGCCCAACTCTGTAAAAATCTGATGTTTCAAGAAGGCACCTCACGGTACAAATTCTCCTCTTCATAATTTTGTATAAGTAAATGGACGCATGATTAGAGTGAAAACAGAATTTACAATACAAGTCACAGATATAGCTTAGGAGATGGGATTATGTTGGACCATCTTTGTAGCCATCCTTTGGACACTCTCTAAGTTTTATGTTCTTATGTCATGGTGCCCAAAACCAAACACAGTGCTTGAGGTGAGGCCGCACCAGCACAGAGAAGAGCAGGACAATCCCTTCCCTCACCTGGCTAGCAGTGCTGGGCCTGACGCACCCCAAAGGTATGTTTGGCCCTCCTGGCTGCCAGGGCACACTGCTGGCTCACATTCATCATTGACCAAAACCCCCAGATCCCTTTCCATGGGGCTTCTTTCCAGCCTCTCATCCCCCCATCTGTACATACAGCCAGGTGTGTCCCTGCCAACTCAGGATATCCTATGATTCCTTTCTGTTTTAAAGTTTCACTCACCTTCTGAAAACGTACAAAGACCATGAGAGCAGATGCTTGTTTCCTGAATGCTGCCTTCAAAGCAGTGCCAGACACATTAGAGGGAAGGCAATTCTGCTCATATCTAAGTCACAAGTCAATAATGAACTACAGGTGACCTTGGGTAGCTATTAGAAGGCAGTAAGAAACGGAATGGCTGTAGAACCCCTTCTCAGTCTAGCGGTGAGTAGGTACCCACATCACCTATATTGTGCCTCAGAAGCACAAAAAAACAACAAATAGACAGGAACCTGGTTAGTTTATAGGCTTTCAAAAACAGCTCTCATATATGATAATTTGGATTACCTTTTTGTTGTTGTTATATAATGGAAATTTAGACACATAGATTACTTCCCCCTTTCATTTTAGCCTGGCACCTTGAAACTAAGTCTAAAATTAGCTTAAAATATGGGGAAAAGAAGAGATGCTAAAAAAAAAAAAGCCTGCAGTATTTTTTGGTAGAGGCAAACAAAAAATAGTGTCATAAAAGACACAGAGTGTTTGTTACTATACGCACCTGACATAATGCACTTATAGAACTATCACAGTGGATATAGAACTATCAAGTTCCTAAACAAGAACATTTAAACAGATTTTTTTTTAAAGCTTAAAAAAACACCCTCCTTCCCACACATACATGTGCACTCAGGCCTGGCTGCTTTAATTTAACTATAAGGAAAGAATGACAGTCCTCATAGAACAGAGCAGCAGAGAAGGAAGTCCCTCCGCTTCCCTGACGCCACACAACTGTTCACAGATTTCATCTTTTCCGTTTCCAAACTGAAATAAGTCTCAGAGGCTGAAGACTGCCACTGAATAAACTGCATTGCCCACACCTGTCAGACTGTCTGCGCGCTGCTCTTCGCATGCTGACCCTATTAGATTTGACTATTAAAAAGCAGCATTGGGCCATGTCAGCTCTTGGGTGGGAGACTGCAAAGGCACACTTCTGTGCTGCTGGCATTTGAAAGATTGATAGTGATCCTGGGTAATACTTTTTCCTTTAACCCAAGCGGTTCTGTACGGGGGTCAGCTGTGTGGTGCTACACACCCCATCTCATAGCACGAGGTGTAAAAACTGAAGTCCCAATTGCTTGTGGCCGTTGAAAATCCCATGGCAATATTTGTAAGTATACAAGCAATTACAGCAGATGAAGTAGCCAGACTGGTTATTCTCTTCTGCCAACATAAATCCTCCTGCAGTAACTGAATGTGGGATTTTTTTTTTTTTCATCTCACAGCATAAACTTTAAAGTATCGCTGTAAAATGCTCATTAGGCATCAAAAATCTTTATGGAGTAGCACTTGCTTCATAGCGGAGGATGAGAGGAAGTTTGTTCTACAGGTTGTGAGACACCGAGACTACTTCAGGATAAAAGCTCAAACCCACCAGTTTGCTATAGAAAAAAATATTGGACATAGTTTCAATTGCCTCTAAAAAAAATCTGCCTCCACCAGCAGCTCTTCTCAGACTGACTGCACTGTTGTGCTTTATTCTCACACACATTGCTACAAGAAGACACTCCAGATTTTTAGCGATTTTCCTGTTAATTAGGACTTGCTCCTTCCCAAAGGGTGGAAAGAAGCTAGCATCTCCAATTTTAAAATTGACTTGTGTTGGTATACCTTTCAGGTGCAGAGGTTATTCTTCTACTTTGCTTTGGATCCAGCTCCCTGTGGATTTATCTTCGTGGGGTTTTGACTACGAATTCCACACAGCACAAACAGAATTGCCTAGATCCTATTACAAAAATCATTCCTAAACAAATCCATAAAAGGCTATGATACAATGATTTACAGCTTATCATTGCATGTTCTGGTTTACAATGTAAAGGGGGAAAAAAGAAATATATACTCCTTGGCACAACTCAGTTGTGTAGAAAAGCAGCATCCCTTCGACCTGCCCATCCTGTCACCATCTTGGCCTCCCTTTACTTCTTCCTGTAGGAAGGAGAGACTGGCCAAGTCACAATTTCGTTCCAGGAGCATGAAATACTGCACTTATAACTCAGCTTAAATCGTTTAATTTAAATCTGTGGTTTGAAGTTGGTTGGTATTGACCCCTCACAAAACAACATGGGATGTAGGGTGGGAATGCACTCTGAAACAGAGATGTGGATTTGGCAGAGCACTCTTCACTGAGCTCAATGACAGTGTTTTTCCAAATAAAGATGGAATGAAACAGACATCCGTCTGAGAGATGTCAGCTCCAGAGAAACCCTGGTAAGTGAAGGTTTTACAGTTTATCAGTACATTGTGCTATGTAAAGTGGAAAGTTGTTTACAAGGTTTCCATGCATACACTTATTCCCCCAGTTTCCATATTAATAAATTTTTCATCAACTTGAGGGAAAGAGATGAGAGAAACATCAAATGGCTCATGCAGCTGAAGTGCACGCCTTTGTCACCTACCTGGGTACTTTCATCCTATGTTTTAATATTTTACAGCTTTCCTATACATCCCAGTGAGCTTTATCAAACCAAGATTCTCATTTACATCCACAACTTCATTTTTCTTTACCCGTGATAGAAAAAAAATGAATTTCTGTCTTTTGGCTACAGAGAATCAGTGCATTTTTTTTATTTAGTTCAGGTTATGGAAATAATTGCATCCCTTTCAGAAAGAGGACAAAGTATTTGGCAAAAGACATTTTGAAAACTATAGGGCCTGGTTTTGAGCTACTATTCTGGAAGCCTGATCCAGGAGAAACTGAATTCAACGGTTTCTCAGTTCCAGCAGTTTTTGGATCAGGTTCTAAAGGGTTATTCTTTATCCACCTTCTAATGCTGCATCATTCGCAGACTGCAAAGCCAAAAAGAACAAAGTTTATGCATCTGGCTTTAAATATAGAATGGGATCTTAATTAGTATTCACATTCAGCTTAATTCCAGTCAACAAAAGTTTTCATCATGAAGAGGGGAGAATAAAAGTAAGCTGATGCACATCAGCTGATCTCGCTGATGGAAGAGCTAGTGCATACACTACTACTGGAACACGTAATTAGTGGCAGTATGTACAAAGAGGTAAATCCTAACTAGGTGCTGGTAAAATATGTGAACCAGTTATCTGTATATAGAGGTACATGAAAAAATACTGGAGTGGCGTGGTTATATCTGGGCGCCTCTGCTATAAAAAGCATTTGTATTACCCTTACTTCTCTGAATAAATTCAAATGACAGCCCCATTTCATTTCTTCATTCAGTCTGGAGGCCAGATGGCATTAGAATCATTTACTTCACCTTGTTGTGCTTAATTACTACAATCAACACACTATTTTCCAAATTAATCATAACAAAGTAATTTCATTAGTAACACAGCAGGCTGTTGAATTATTAGCATCATAACAGTTTGCAAACAATTAAACTTTATTTGAACCTTAAAAATTTGCAGAGTAGAACATTATTGTAAGATCTAATGGCAGTATAGTACAAATTCAGAACAGAGCAAATAATCAAGTAAAACGCTGTACAAAATATGACTCACAATCACCTTTTAAAAAAATTAGCTGCCTGGCTGTTCACAGAAAGGCGAGTGCAACCTAAGCAAACAATGAAAATCAAGCGATTCGCGTTTTCTAACACCAAGATTTGTTTAAGTAGCACTAACGGAGATTGTCTTAGCCAAAAAAGGTTACGGCGTCTGCACGGGTTTAAAGCAAACAATCCGCCCGTGCTCCACCGCTGCTTTATTCGAGACACTCGCGGTGCCTTTCCGAGCAGCTTTCTTTTAGGTCTCGGGTTTTAAGGCAGCTCGTTTACCTCCCCCCCCCACACTCCGTGCCCGAGGAGGGGGGGCAGAGCCCCCGAGCCGCACCGCAGACAAAAGGCGCTTTATTCCCCCCGCCGCCGCCAGCCGCGGGGAGGCAGCTCGGCGGGCCGGGCGCCCATCCCTTGGCGAAGGACTCCCTCTCCTGGAAGAACGGCAAAAGGCGGCGGCGGGGACGAGGGGAGGGGGAAGGGGGCCGGGGCCGAGCCGGGCTCCTCCCGGTGCTCGCGAAAATCTGCTGCCACCTGCCGCCGCGGGCGCGCAGCGCAGGGACGCGCGGGGATGCGCGGGGACGCGCGGGGACGCGCGCAGCCGCCGCCTCCCCCCCGCCAGCCCCATTTTGCCCTTTCCAAGCGCACCTGCCCACGGACCGTTCTCGCCTCGGCCCATGAAGGAGGATTCACCCCCAAAGGCTGGGCGGTGGGTGAATTTGGGGCGCCCGGAGGAGAGGAAAGGCACCCTCGGGGCGCGGAGGTGTTAGGTGTTAGCAGGGGGAAAGGGGCTTTTATGGCTGTGGCATTAAGGCCCTCGCGTTCTGTGCACAAGCCCCAAGTAGACTTGATAAATTAAAGTAGTACAAGAGCTGAAGACTCTAATCTATCATTTGAATGCGTCACTGACGACGTGCAGAATCAACGGCAACGACTACCTCTTTTTTTAAGAAAATTGCAACAAAACTCTGTACCTTCTTTGATTCCTATTAGGATCCAGTGTACTAGGAAGTACCAGAAATGACCTAAAACAAGCACAGCACCTGAGCTTATTAAAAGGACCTGGCCCTGAGTTTAGGCTAACGTTACCCTTTAACCCACAGTGTTCCCGGGGCCCGCCTGAAGCGTAAACAGCACCAGCAGCTACAGGGGGACCTGCACAGGCTCAGCAAGCCTCAGACTGGCCTGACCTGCCTCCTTGGCAGATTAAGGGGCTCACAAATCAAGTCTGGGGGAGGATTCAAAAAAGTTGATCTTCCATGCTACTAGTCGAACGCATCTCCAAAATGAGAGATTTAATTAACTCTACCTTGTCCAACTCCTTGTTCACAAGTGAAAATATTTATCTACTGTTTTTTTTTTTTAAAGGTTTCAACTGATGCTTTTAGCCACAAAGTCCCGACACTAAGAATGCAGGCACAGCCCTTTTTAACTCAGAGCTGAAGATGTCTGTTGAACAACTTGCATCAGAAATTCCACACAACAGGGTATGCGGATTTTACTCTGTGAAAAGTACAAGCAAGGTGCAGATAAAAAAAATAGTATTTCACCACTACCACCCACAAAATCATTCATCTGCTTTTTATCTCATGTTGGCTTACCAAAAACTGTTGTCTTTAATATATTATCTTTGCCAAATTTTCACATAATTCATACCTCCAAGTCATAATGCTATCAGCACAGTATTACCCCACGTAGACAGATTTACATCAGCAAAAGAGCCAAGCCTTCATTTCACAGTACCGTAACAGTTATTACCATTAACAAAGCTAAATACAGAAGAAAAATAAATCATTGGCTGAAACTAAAAGAAAACAAAAACAAAAAACAACCAAAACCAAAAAAGACATTTGGAAGCAGAATACTTTGAAGACTTAAAATAGTACACATAAATTTCCTTTGATTTTCATAAAAACTGCAGAAAAATGTACAGTGAACTACTGCATTAAACAATTAATGCATGTATGAACTGTGCAATAGTTTTCTTTTGAAGTCCAGCTTTATTTTTTTAAATCTGAGTAACAGGTAAACACAGCCAAATTCCCTGAAAGAACACAAACGTATAGCAATACAGAGTGCTGCTAATATGCTTAAGAAAAGAGCAACAGGCACTATTTGACTGCTTGTGCCCCATATGTTAATTACCATCTATTTCATTTCCTAGCATTACAATTCTATAAAAAGTGACTAAGAAGAACATTTCTGTGGAATTATGATCAATTACAGTTTTTAATGTTTAATATATACAAGGCAATGATCTGACTACGTTCACTGAAACCACAAAATGTGTACGGCAGAATCTTCTTCCAGAGGTCGGGTCTGTAAACTGCAGCTGCACACCACTCTTGATTTCAAGTGCAGATTTCTCCTGATTAGAGAAAGGGAAGTTGAAAGCATATCATTAACAAAAAAAAACACTAAAACATACGTATAAAACTCAGTCCAAATACTTAACCCCTTCCATAGATTTCTGCACAGATCCATACATATTACTGAAGTAGCCAAACTAACTAGAAAGCATACCAACTTTGTTTTACCAAATATATATATATATATATATATATATAAATATCTGGAAGAGAACTGTAGTTATAAAATACATCATCTTTTGTACACTGTGGTTTAATATTTCATACAGAATCCCAGAAGTGCTTTAATTGAACCTTCAATATATTTTGCCATAATCTTTATGTTAACAGGACTCCTACAAAGGTTCCAGGAAAGAAATACTTATGAAACAGAGAACAAGGGAACATATAAGCCATTACAGAAGATTGGATTAAAATGTACTTACCCAGGCCTCTCAAATATCATACATCTCCATTATGTAGGCTTTAGGCACCAAGCCAATGGTTCCCTTCATTTCTCCTACCCACCAGCCAAATCTATTGTACTCCTAATTGAAAACAATATGCAATATTAACCTTTAGTCTGATATAAATGCAATAGAGTTTTGTATGCAACTCCTTATGGATGCTCTCTCTTATATACAGTTATTATCATTTCAACTGAAAATTAAAACATTATATCTTTTTGTTGGAGACATTCACATACAGAGTTAGGCAAGGATAAAAGTTAAATTTTAAAAAGGCATGCTCAAGAAAATTTCTTAATTATGGCCACAATTCTCTATAACACATACTAAAAATAGCTGACCTCTCCATCCTGTATTCGTCACATATATAGAAATCTTGTCTTTGTAACTGATATCTAATATCACGATGTTGACATATAGGAATCAGCTGAGATTCTTTCAGCATCGCAAGGCTAAACTCTAAAAAACTTATAGTCAACTTATTTTAAATAATAATTTGCTCAAATGTGAAGGGAATACTATAGATCTAATACACAATCTCCTTCTACGGACAAAGTCTACTATTGCTTTAGGCCCGCAGAAAATTCTACGGCAGATCTCATATGTCTGACAGATGACTAATGTACTTTTGTTTGAAATTTGTTTAGGCTTAGTGAGATAAATATGAAACAAAATGAATTATAATAGTTTAAAGAAATAATATCTTCCAAAAGCAATACCAAGTAAGAGTATTGTGGGATCCAAATTTAATTTTTTTCCTATGAGGTAAATATTTTAAGATCAATCCTAACAGCAGTTCAATAAATTGTAACAGCTGAAATTGCACACACACATATTGAGTTACAAATGAAGCATTATTAAAACAGAGACCCCATTCAAAAATGGAATGATTAGTAAGATAGAAATTACTTTGGAACAAACATGGAAAATACAAAATACACAGATATCTCTGATAAGCAACATCTGCTTCCTGCTACGCTGCTCTTCTGATGAGAAAAGCAAAAAGCTGTAGGATTTCTGAATTAATGGTCCTACTGAGATGACACTATAAGCTATTATTTTGACTGTAGATAAGTTTTTCGGTTATAAATAGTCAAGTGGAGCTTAAGGGTTAATGGAGTTTCATTACAGCCTGAGCTATAATGATTTGCTGCTGGCATATCTGGCGTGGTGGAGAGTTCTCTAGGGTCCTATGAGGTGCTTAGTGTACTCAGCTCTCCCTGTGCGTAACTGCGATGAAGCCTTGTTGATGGCTCACTTTCATGTTGGCCCAGGCTTTTTTTTTTTTTTCCCTAAGAACATGCAGGCAGGCAGACACACACACACTTTATTTTCTTTTTGTGAAGAGCTAAGCACAAGTCTTAAATTAAACGTTTGCTTCCTTCACAGTGCAAACAGAAGTTGGTGATTTAAAAGGTTCCATCCTACTATCCATAAAATACTGCAGTTAAGTGTGGCTTAAAGAAAGCCCATGTTAAAAAAAAAAAAAGCAGAAAAACCTTCATTTATGATGCAAACTCACAAACTGGAAAGCTGCAAAAGCGATTCCACTTTCCACTGCAGTATGGACTTGTGGGGATGAGTCTGGTCTGAAAGTTGAGAGGTACCTGAGCCTGACTCACCAGCGAGAAAACTCTAAACAGAAGTTAAGAACTCCTCATAACCTTTCCCATGGGGCACATGTTACACCCCAAATCCTTAAAGGTTGAATAATACCCTGACACTGAAGTTTATAATGTTCCAGATCAGCCTGTTTAAAATTTGTATTTTATCTCACAGTACACTGGTTAAATATACAAACTGTATTTCTAGACTAAAGTGGGAAACTGCTGAAAGGAGTAGTGCTCACGTATACTACTGGAATCTTGGCAATAAATCTCTCCAAGAGAAAGAAACAAAAGATTTTAAGCTGTTACATGGAAGTCATGAAGAGCCTGACAAAAGTGATTAAGCAAGTTTTGCTAGACATCAGCCAAAAAAACAAACAATACATGAAATGAGGGAAGTGGCTTAGTTAAGTGGTCATTAAATTGCATATGACAAATGGCACAGAAAGAGCCTGTGGACTATATTATCCATTGAAAATGTTCCACTTAGCAACACTACATGAACTTAGAAATAATTGTTTTTAAAGAAACAATTCAGATACCTCAAATTAAAATTAAGAGCGTGTCACTGTTTTGAAAACTTTGGTTTTTTGCTACTTACTAATACACCACTTACTGCTCTGGCACAAAGCTAAGTGAGAAGATGAAATGAATGTTGATGTAACAGACTAGTAAACTAATTTAAGGATTCAGTGCAACCATTATACTATACAGACAATATTCCAACACAGAAGCTTTTACTCTATCATTACTATTCTTTGAATGGGCCTCAAGAGCAACATGAATCCCAATTAAACCATCTGCAGTCTATAGAAGTCTGAACAAAAAGATAATACAGATACCTGGTTACAAAGAATATAAAACCTTAATCTCAGGTTTTGGAATAATTGCATAGCAGTCCCTTTTAAACTAATTAAAGCAAAGACATTTTTCTCTAAACTCCTAGCCACTCCTTTCTGTCTTCAGTACCATGAAAGAGTGCTTCCTAGTCAGACAGAGCAGTCCCCCACTCCTTTTCTTGCAGTCCCATATAAAATCCAAACTGATATATTGTTTCTACCAATGGTATCGATGATAAACTCCTTCATTACAATATAATTAATTCACTGTTGGTGTGAGGTCTGTATGTCTATTACCACTGCTCGAGATGTGTAGAATAAAAGTCTAAAGCCCACATTTGTGGGAAATAACGATTAAAATGCAGAAGAATCTGAAGTCAGTTAGGAGTTTTATTTTAATTCTTAGGAGTTGGGAAGCATGGTGCTTTTGCAAGCATCAGCTTAAGATCTCAGGTACCTCTGGGTCTACCATCTGGTATCCCTCACCGCATGCAGCTCTTAACATCACTGCTAACATAGGCAAGCAACTATACTTCAGAAGGACTGATAAAATAATGAAGAGTCCTTTAATCTACAGGAAACCATTGTAGTCAATTTATAAGAAATATTGCATCCCTTTGTAGGATGTGTAATTATTTTCTATTAATCATGTGCTATAAAGCTACATTATGTGGTTATTCTGTTATCACTAGAAAGAGGCCTGCAGTCAGCTCCTGACAATGTTAGGTAATTACTAACACAAAGCTTCTTTCTCCTTATGTAGAAAGGCTATCAAGATCCAGAGGTGCTGTGATGCTCGCTATATGAAAATAACTCTCCGAAGAAATTCAATAACTGCAAAATGAATTGCTCCGAGGCAAACAGAGGGATAGGAGAGGGGGCTGGGCCAAATCCAGCCACCCTGCAATGAGGAGAATGCACAAGTGTGCGGCCACAACTCCGGCACGTGACTCCAAGCACATTTGCCATAGCAGGCAATGTTGGGCAGGGGAGGGGGAGGAAGAGGCCAACACAACCCCTGGAATACAAACACCACCGTAGTGGAATATATTATGACAAATAATACAGAACAACCACGCTCACAGACAACCGAATGCTTTCTAAGCCACTTCTACGTTTTCACCGTCTTTAAGAGAGCGGCGTGTTTGTGTTTTGTCTTGTTCCAGCAGAAATTTATTAACCAAAGTAAAGTAATTTCACGAGGCAACAAGGAACAGGTTATGACTTAACATGCTGGCAATACACCCTCTGTACAGCAACATTAGAAAAAAAAATCCCATCAGGGTTTACAGGCTCCTCAGAGGCTCTCAGCTGAACACCCTGCGAGCAGATGCTTCTTATCCCGTTCCACCAATTTCACTCCTCTGATATGTATGCACCTATGACTCCATGAGATACTAGCCTTAAAAGTTTTTGCATTTGCATAAAGTACAGTAGGTAGAAATACACTACCTGATTTTCATGGATAACTTTTAAACCCAAGATTTATTCTTTTTTAAGTTTTGGATTTATTTTTTTTTTTAACTCTAGAGGAGAGGATTTTGATATGAAAGAAGAGAGATTTTTGATATGCAAGAAGAGAGATTTTTGATATGAAAGAGGATTTACGTAGCAGTCTCTCTTCTTACCTTTAGAAACAGACCCTCTGAGTAAATGAGGACCCCCAGATGCTTTGCACCATATTAACTTCTACTGACTTCAGGAAAAGTTGAGAACATCTGGTCCTTGTACAATTAGTCCCTATTGTTCAATACATATGGTATGTTGTTGTTGTTTGTTTGGTTTTTTTCTTGTTAAAAAAGGGGGGGTTGCTGAAAATCATCATTGTGTTTTGATGCCTAGAAGAAAACAATGGACTTGTATTCAAAAAACACGCAGCTGAAGCGTGTGAACTCAAGATTTTTCTCCCACCCTCTCCCATGGCATTGTAAGTAATATTAACTTACAGACTGAAGATCTGCAAGCCTTAAAACTGAAAAGCAAAATGTATTTATTGCCTTGTTTGGGGTTAAATTAAGTAGCCTCTCCTATTGATCTAAAGAAGTGTGGGAAATAGGGAGAATATTTTTTTCAAAGAATATCCTAGGGGGCAATTTTGGCAAGATAATATTTTAAAACACCTCTAATTCATCCAGAAGATTGAAGCCAGCTAAAAATTTTTAGAACTTCCTTTGGTGTAATTGCTGAATGATACACTATCAACAAGGGAGTATTTTTGGCACAGAACAGCATTTTCGCTAAAAAGCAGAAAATGACAAATGTTTTAGATAACTGAATGAGACTTCTTCACAGGTAGAGTTGTTTTAAGACAGCAATAAAATAGTCATCTTTAAGAATATAAGCCTCAGATTTACTGTATGGTAGTGTTATTAGGTTTTATTTCCTACAATGTCATGAGACAAAATAGACACCAATTTGAAAGCTTTTGATCAGAATAAGCTGACTGACTTGTGAACTAAAACTGGCACTGACAGAAAGGCCATTTTATTTTCTCTCCCATGACATGACACCAACATTTTTTTTTAATCACGTAGGTAAATGTTTACGTATTATTGGTATGCAAACCAACAGAGTGAGAGTCACTTTGCTTTAGTCTGTCTTAACTAACCTCCCACCGAAAGGCCTTCACTCTTCTCTTAGTCATGTATCTAGTCTATTTTTCTGTCAGGATACACCAGAAAAAGGCAGAAGGAAATTTACATCTCGGTAAGTGCATCCACATTTGCATCTTAGTTTTCATCAGAAATGTCCCACTGAGGCAGATCTCCCAGTACTCCCCACCTTGGCTCACTTTGCAAAGCAGTCTCAGAGCACACAAACTGGATTTCTTGCAGATGAACTAAACCAGAAGATGCACTTTCATGTGCTCCAACCACTAAGCTAGACTCATTCCACAAAACCAGACTAGACCTATCCTGACAAAAACTGTACATCCTTTTAGGATGTACAGTGTGGACACGGGGGCCTCAGCACGAAGTGTTTAACTCTGCAAATCTGCTCCTGTTGGTACACCCTGTTTGCTAACATAGATGTAGGCAGTATGATCATGAAAAGCAAAATTATCATTGAATACACCTCTGCATATGAACAGTCAGACAATGGCCTGACAAAAAACATGTGGGATTTTAGTATGCCTTTGACATCTTTTTGGGGGAAAAAATACTGAATAAAAATACTTTATGATGATTATGCACATAATGTACAAAATGTTCACACTCACTATGAAACAGCTGCACTGTTAAGCTGTACTCTATTTCATAAGCGGTAATCCGAGCTATATTTCTGAGATTTCTTTGTCTTTTCACTAAGCAAAAAATAAAGGTTTTGTATATATGGCTTGAGCATTTCAACAGACATTTGTTGTGTTGAAAGAACAAAAATCTCCCACATTGGAAGTATACAACCACTGAATAAAGGGTAATCTAGATGCCAAGTTCATACTCAAACTTTTGCTCTAGAATTTTCCATGAAAGTCAAGTCATAAATGAGATTTCCATGAATCATAAATACCAGAGTGAGTAGCATTATATCACATTAGCACATACTCAAATAATAACAGTGAAGGAGTATTCCAGTTTGAGATACAATTTCTGATTTTCAAGTACTATTTGTCGCTTTACTGCAAATATAAATGTGGTGGGAATTAAATTAGGTTAAAAGTTAAGAAATGTCAGTAATTCTGCTAAGCGGGTGCCTGCTAATGTCTAAATAAATTTCCGTTAGTATTTGCATCTGGCTCATGAAACTATGGGGTTTCCCAACATGAAATATGCACATAAAACAAATAAATACTGCAACTGCTGCACTTAGGTAAATTGTGCATACCAAACGATAAAAAATATGGCCACCAACACTCACAGTTGGCTTTGTTACTGGAAATTGATTTCCTGAATAAGAGCTATGGAAGATTTATAAAAAGAATTGTTACATCATGGATTGTATTCCCATTTGTCATGTGGGTTTGAAAGCAAAGGCAAGACCATAAATGAGTAGGAATTAAGAGCAATCATCATTTTAGAAAACAGGCTGCCCAAGTATTGCACTTCTAATAGTCAATATTAACTAAGAAACCCTATTAATGAGTCCCTCAATGAGTAGAGCTATAAAATGATTTCTACCGCATAGTGAAAGAGGGGTGTATAAATTTCTGAAAGTTCATATGATTCATGGTGTAAGTTATAAAAGCCACTTGAATATTCAGGAATAAATTCAAATGATGAATGTACAGATACTTTGATCTATTTATTTGAAAAGTTAGAGGATTTTTGTTTGTTTGTTTTAAGCTAGTATATACTACTGCAACAGTTCTCTTGTTTCTTCTCAAATTAAGGGCTCAACGTTTGAAGGAAACTCTCAAAGGCAACAAAAAAAGATAAAAAATATATTGTTTTTTAATAAAGAGCCCATTGGACAGCTGCCATGGGAAAGCCACAATAGACAAATGTTTAGATAATAGCTAAAACAGTTTTTAAATGCATCTTCTGAACAAGGAAAACTCACTTCGGTACAGTAATAACTCTAGTCATGCATAGGTATTTGTATTACCAGTGTATAAGCATGCTCATTGCATTAACACTGACTTTTGATGCTCAGTTTAAAGTAAATTATGAAGTATTTGCCTTTGCATAATGTTTAACTATTTTAGTAAATAAATATTGCCAAACAAACCTTGCTTCTACGTTCACCTAAGTTACAACTTACATGTAACATATTGCTCCTCTTGCTTTATTTAAATTATATCAGTTCATAATTACTTCAGTTGTACTAATGACTTCATTTCTTGGAAACAACATAGTCACTTTCCTCTAATTTCTCTAAAAGCATGTGAAAAAACAGTTAAAAAGCAGTAAAATACATTGCTTTGGCATAACTACTGCTGGAAGATAAAAATCTATTTTATCACACTCATTAGAACAAGCTATACCATTTATATGTCACTGCAAAATGGAGAACTATTACGTGTTGCACAAATATGCTCAACAGTTTGTTAAAGCCTCACCCTTCCTACTACAATACTACTATAACCGTACTTACTTCCTCATAAGCAAAATGAGATTTCTTCAAGAGTAATGTTCACACCTAGCTGACATATGACAGAAAGGCAATAAAGCCATAGCTAGGTTCAAGCTGAAGCTGAATTTATGACACCATTTTGGATCTATACACATCACCTCCTGTCAGTACCTGCATCTCTCATTTTCAACCACTAGATGGTGTGAAAAAATAAAAAAAATGCTGAGGATTCCTGCCAACTGCCACAAAATCCAAGTACTAATGTAGTGGATTAAGAAATATTTCTTGACGAAAAGTCTTGACCCACTTCAGGATGGTTAGGCTCACTTTTCCTTTGGTTGTATTTTCACTTACCAGACAAAGAGCCTGTAAATGATCAGTCCTTGAAACTGAACCAAGTGGAAGGTTAAGATGGATAATTCCCTGGCACTTTCCCCTCCAAGGACCCTAAATTCAGAGCTGACAGTAGCGGCCAACACTTATTCTTCTGAAAAAGCCGCAACAATCTTTAAGTGAAACAGGGCTGAAGTTTCTGGGCTCTATTTTGGAGTAAAAATCATTCCCAAACAGAAAGGCTCTATATATCTGGAGCCGCAGCAGGCCTGTTTCAAGGACTGATTACATATTAATCAAGGTATGGTCACAAGACAGTTGATACACAGATGACACCTTAAGCTACTGTTTTTCTATTCTGCTCCATTTTTTTAAATTAAATTCCTCACTGTTTGAGGGAAAGCAAATGAGTTTTTCACCTACAAGTTGAAGATTAAGATTTTATTAGTCCCTGTAACATACCAGAAAGTACAATTCTCAGAAGGCAAACGTGCAGTGCAATCTGCTTGTTTGTGGGCTTTTTTTCCTTTTTTTTCTTTCCTTTTTTTCTTTTTTTTGGGGGGGGGGGGGGGCGTACCAAAGAATTAGTACCACTCTTTAGTGCTGTATAACTGTATGAAAGCCTGCCCAACTGAAGACTGCCTTTAGTGATGTAATTCAGTTATTAGTTTAAGTGATAATGAAATGCTTCAAAAGACATACATGTTCACATTACATTAGTAATATATCTTCTATATTTTTATATGGGACTATCTTTCTACCTATAAATCTTAAATTTATTTAAACAAAAGCTGTACATTTATTATCCCTAAAACACTGTATTTAAAGGTATCACAGAAGATTTAAAGCAACTGTGACAAAACTGAAGAGTTTGAAACTAACACAAACAGATGGCTTTAGCTTTCATGCAGCTACATGTGTATTACAACATCTTTAGCACAAATTATACTGAATGGCAATTACATCTGAGATATGTATTAAAAGGTGCTTTTTAAGTGAAAACTAAAAAAGATCAACTCTTTTCTAATATGTGGGGAAAAGAGAAATTTCCTTTGATTAATTGTTCAGAACAACACTTCAATGGACCATGAGATACATAGTTTATGAGAGATTTTTTGTTTGTTTTTAAAGGAAAAATAACAAAAATCAGAAACATTAAAGCAAAACTAAATTTCATGCTTGTACTGCTTATCATCACCTCAGATGAGAAGAATTATATTCATCATTTGCTTTGCAAACAGGAAAGTAGTAAATTAAAAATTGCCCAAATCTGTCAGAGCAAACAAATTTGGAATCTGAGCTGTCAGAACAACTGCAATACATATACAAAGATGAAAACACAGTTCAGAAAAAAAAAAAAAAAAGAAAACCTCTAGCAAGTTGCCCAAAAAGTCAGAATCAGCACAGTCAGAAATATAAAACAGGAAACCAAAAACATAACATGCAAGATAATTTAAAATTCTACAAGGTTAACTTTTACAAGCAGAAAGCACATTGTCTCCTGTTAAATTAGTTAACAAATGGTAGCCAAGATTTAACAAGTAAATAAACATGCTTTTAAGTTAATTCCTGTTACATGGCTATGTTTTAAATGTGATTATAGTTCATTTGACAAAATAATTAATTGCAGTGAATATCTGATTGCAAACAAAGGATCTGAAAGGGAGTGCCAATTTCCCCCCATAGGACTGTGGGAATGTGCCCTTCTGTGCTTCTCTCTTTTTACAACTCTTTAGCCTCAGTAGCATGCTGTACCTTGCTGAGAATGTAGATAACATCACCACGTTTAAATGACAACTCGTCAGGTACATCTCCGGTGCAGTCCCACAAACCTTGGTAGAAATTGGCATAATCGGTATTTTTGCCATCTGCAAAGAAAATTACATCCAATTACAAAAGATAAAAATTGACGGACTAACATTGCTCTTTAAACCTTAAGGTACTACAAAGCAATTAATTAGTGCACATTTCTTAATGCTCTTGGTAGAAACAGCTCCTTCATACCACAAAAGCAAGTGGAAAACAAGTTTAATAGGTGAGCCCTTCACTGGCAACAGTTGTATCACTGAAGACATGTAGCTGCAGGTTTTCAAAGCATTTTACAGCTGCAACTTAAAACAGCTAGTTTTCCTCTACTAATGTATTTCCAGCAAGCCAGGGTTGTATCTCAACTTGAAACTGATAAAAATGCTAGAGTATAATTAATAACAATCTGTGAAAGGAAGCCAAAGTAAGTATTTTGTGATATGCTTCCCCTCCCTCTTCTGTTCCAACTAAACTAAATAACTTCTCTGAGAACCTTTTAGATAATCTTGGATTGTTCCTTCTGAAATATTGGAGAACTTTGAAACTGTTGCTGAAGCTGCATTTTAAAAATATTTGTGTCAGCTCCAGTTTAGGACATTAAGCTCTGGCTAAACATGCAACTACACTCCAGCCATAAACTCATCCTTCTAACAGCATAAGCACAATGGATGTGCTGTGTTCAAGCTGCCATACAGACCATTAACTGATTGATTATTTAGCACTCTTTGCTCTGTAATATGGCAATAACACAGTAATAAATGCTTTGTCATACACTTACAATACAGAGTGCGTCTACTGAAACACAGCACTTACACACGGTTAAATACACTGGGAGCTTCTGTTACACTGCAAACTATTTCCTGTTTTTAATTCCATGAGAATCGAGTGTGATGAGTTAATGCAAGAAGAATGTAAGCAATACCACTAAGATGACCAGTTACATTATGTATACACTAACCAGACAGAATGTATATGTACTAATAATTTACATCACTGGGAAGCTATCTTCTAATTCTGATAACATAAATATCACTGAACTGGCTGGATCAAGGCTGTCATCTTAGTTTTGTTATATGACCCTGGAACAGCAGGCTTGCTGGTTATTCCAACATATACCAGTTACATTTGCATGTCGTTAGCATTCTACACCATTATTTATAGTTTACAATTTAATCATGATTGGTTCACTTTATTACTGAAAAAATCCTGCTAAAATATCAAGTAACAAGTGAGATGAAGTGTCACGCTATATAAAGTAGTATTCAACTTGTATTTTTCCCCATTTTGACAAATACTTTGATTTTAATTTTAATACTCTCTAGATGAGCCAGAAGAGCTTGTTTCCAATTTATCCATTTCAGTCTGTGTTATGTGCTATCTTGTTTTGATGGCTAAACATTCACAACCTTGCCTTTAGAGCCACTGTGCAAGTTAGCCACCATTTAATTTTCCATAAACTGGTGATTAGTAGCTACCACTTACTATATAGCACTAGAGGGCGTTCTGACTATCAGTGCACAAATTCTTCTGTCATCACACCAAAAGTAGCAATTTATACATACAGTAAAGACTACTGACTATTCAGAAATAAGAGATTTTGTTACTGTAAAAATGTGTAGACAGAATAAAATCAAGAGAAAGACAGAATTATATGAAATGTTGGACCTCCAAATTTTGGCCCTTCTTATTTGTCATCTCATTATTCACCAATTTAGCATTAGACACTTAAAAATGGTAACACTGGTTAGCACCAAATCAATTTGTAATAAATATTAAATCAGAGTATCTCCTCAGCCTTTTGGTTCAGCATTGATCACAGTTCCAAGCTCTACCTCGTAAAAGATAATATAAGCCCATTTGAGAAAAAACTAAAGAGCTACTTCAGTATATTCCAGCAATAGTCTTATTGATTTGGATTTTAAATACATTAATCAGTACTTTCACTTTTTCAGAGTTGCACTAAAATGAGTCATGATTTTTCACATTTATATTTATCACTCTGAGGTCTCTTCTCGCGTTTTACATGCCTGAAGTAACTCCTAGTAACACTGATGGGAGTTGCACAGGGAACATCAGCAACAGAAGAGAACCCACATTGAGCAACATACATTTCTCCCTACATGCTCATCATGAGCATTTCATTAAGCCGTGAAGTGGGAAAGCGACTCAACTAACAACATGGCGACACTGGAAAAGATGCATTTTCAAATAAGCTTATTGCTACACTGAAAATGTTGTCCAAAGACTAACCACGGCTTGGTTAGTTCGAAGTGAAATGAAATTAAGACCAGGAGTTGCTCATATCAAAGTCACGTTTCTCTGAAAAACATTTATTGGAGCAACTGGTATATACCACGGGAACAGAAAGGGGAATAAAAGGGGTGGGAAGGTGGGGAAAGAAGTGCCAGTGTGCGTTTGTGATCAGCTATGCTGGTCTTCAAACAAGTGTTAATTCCAAAGTGGAAATCCCTTCTAATACCCATCAGCACAAGTTCCTCTAAATTCTCTAAGCAACTACACAGGCATAAACACCAAGCATAAATACAACTTCAAAGTCTACGCATCTAAAGGACAAAACACTTCATAAAATGATTCACAGTGCTCCACAAACACAGAGGTACAACAACAACAACAAAAAAGCTGCAAAAAACTCTGTAAAACACAAGCCCATTCTTTCTTGCTTCAGCCATTCTTTTGGTCAGAGATGACCCTGCCAAATTTAATTTGATTGCATCTGAAGAACTGGTTAAATAAAACTCGGGAACCTATCTGAAGAAATTTGGTACATATATAGTAATGAAATTGTGTGGACCTTCATAAACAAATGAGCTACATGAAAACAGCTGGTAGATTTAGCATGAAGAACTTACGTGCCAATTAGAGTTCAAATGCAAAAGGCATTGATTTGTTGGAATCACTTTGTCACAATCATACTTTATTCCCATGCACTGTGAAATGTGTTGTGCCTTAAAAAAAAACATCATGGCATAATTGCTAAACAAAAGTCTGTTGTATTTGGAAGGCGTGGTCATGTAGACCACAAATATGACCAAGATATGACAAAAGAGAATTATTTTTAAAACGTGGAGTAGACGCTACAAGGCAGTTTGTTTTTACCTACCCATTGCTTTTCGTATTAGCAACCACAAGAAATGGCTGAGCGGGATCTTGGGTAGGTTGTTTCTCCAGGAAATAGTTCTTTCATTCCTGGACAGTTATCTGGATGAACAACTATCCAACAGTTTCCAAAACTCTTCTACAAAGAATTCCTCAGGGTTTTCTTCTGCCATCTCTGTTTTTCCAGTAACAGTAATAGGAACAACAGACACTTTTGTCCAATATCCCGATGAAAACACTTTAGAGTTTATTTGACAGATCAAACAGCAATGGCTGCCAGCCTTCCTGATGGTAGGCTCAGAATGCTTATTTGACTGAAAAATACTGGCATCTAACAATGCAGGCTTGAAGAAAGAAAGGTGAACAGTTCAGGTAAAAATCTGATAAGTATACCTCTCAAGCACAGACTTCAAATGTTGTAAATTGTTTAAAACTTAAGAATGCCAATGGATTACTCAAGGAAAAACAAAGCTGTAAGAACATTCTAACAGCCACAATAGACAGAAGAAAAAAAATGGAAAAACAGATTAAGAGTCCATATTTTATGAGGTTTCAAGTGTGCTGTCCCACTGCAGCCTAAGCCAATTTAACGGCAGGCTGTCCCTTTCCTGCCCCCTCCCTCATGCCAATTTTGGCACTTGCCATTTCTGAGCACAAACTTGGCAGAAAAACTACACTGACCAAAACAAAATCTGGAATTACAACCTAAGCATGGAAATGCACTACTGAAAAATTAGAATGAATACAGCTGTGCCTGACTTTCATTGATCTTCCATTTTAACAGTGATGGTATCCAAATTAACAAACTGTGCTATGGTAGCGACTTACAGCTACCAGTTCCACACTACCTGCTTGCAGCTTGCTTGTCAATGAAGGAACACACAGGTACATTTTCATTTCACTCCTGTGGTTCAGCACCCAATGTATTAATGTGATCATTTAGCAGCTTGCAGTTCTTACTCACATTCCTTGACTTTTGATCAGATTCTTCAAAAAGTTTATAGCATCATATTCAACAGTTACTAGTCATGGTCTGGTCTATTTTATGCTATTTAACATTTGAAAGAGGTGAACTGGAAAATTATTGCATATTATTACTGTGTTCTTTTTTGCAATTGATGTTCTTAACATTTATCATACTGAAAGCTTAGAGATGGAGAGACAGGTAAAGTTTAAAATTAATGCTACCAAAATGACTCTGTCTTATACAAGCGACTTAGACTATTCAACACAAACTCAGTGTTGATCTCAATGCTAAGATGAGACATACCCTGTTAATGAACAAAATTGTTTGTTCTGATGATGTCCTAAACTGTGTCCTAAACTGCACAGAGTGCCTCTAACTACTTATTTGCCCTTTATCCCATATACTAGAAAAAAATATAAAATAAGGGCTAAATAATTGGTAGAGTATTTATTTGGACTTGACCACCAGTCTAGGCCAATCTGTTCAGTATAATCTTTCTAATTTCCTTTCTTCTGTTGTTCCTTAGTTACACAGGCATTTACCCTAAAACAGCACAGAACATGATGCTGACTGAAATAGTCAGCCTCAATGGATAGGTAGCAGTAGCAAAAAAGACATGGTAAGTCCTATTATATAACTGAAACTCTTACATGCTTTGGTATTTTTAAATAATTATGCCACTAGCAATTAATGTAAAAGCTATCCAGCAGCAACAGTCAACAATCAAGACTGAAAGTTTAAAAGAACTCAAGTCTGAACATTATTTGAAGTAGAGATGGGTTAGGACAAGAAAAGAGTAAAAAATAAGAAAGGGGTTTTGTACTTATTAGGCTGAGCTCGCAAAATATCTTCTGTGAATGTATGTGCTATATGTATGGAAAAACATGAAATATTCTTAAATCAGATTAGATATTTATGATGCGATGCCAATCATAGATACGTATGTCAACTCAGCCCTAAAAGTCTAACAAATTTTCAGTGTTAACTGTTTTAAGATCAGTAAAATTATTGCTTGAAATTAATTTGATACTGGGGGGAGAAGAGTTATTGTCCAGGAAATTACTACAAACGCTAGCAAGACAGACAAAGCTATTCTCATGGCAGTTGAAATTTTTCAGAAATGAAGGTGCAAAGGTTTGGATTTCTTAAAACTATGACCATTTAAAACTTCGAGATAATATATTAGTGAAAAAATGCTGTCAGCTTTGTAATTGGATTGACCCCATGCTCGATTATGACAACACACTCTTATAATTACAGTAATGTCTAAATGAGTATTAAATGCTAAGGCTGTAATGAGTCATGCTGTCTTACACATGTTTTTAGCAAAGCACAATGCTAACAGCATTTGATGACTTGGCTCTTGTTTCCTTTCCAAGAAAAGCAACCCAAAACTCTTTGCAGCAACCTGTTCCTGCTTTCCTGTACAGGTCAGGAAATCAGGCCTCTGTTTCCTCTCCACATGTTGCAACAGGAAGAACACTGCACAGCTACTTCCTAAAGGAACTCTTTTTGCCCACCCTTTCCTTGACAGCCCTGAAAGAATGATGTGTATTATGTACGATGGGGGAAGGTGAGCCAGATTGCATGTCAATGCAGGTCACAGTTACAATGCAGCAGATCTCAAAAAGGTGTAAGGTCTGATAAGAAGCAAGTCTTCCCTACTTGCTGTGTCAAATCACCACTAGTTTATCTAAAGGTCTGTGCCCTTGAAGCACATATATATCTTGTTTTTAAGCATAACTGGAAATACATTTCTGTCAAGAAAAGTTGTCTGGTCATGTGACTGGACATGGTGTGTGCAGTTATTTTTCCAGTCCCAGAGATAATTAGCACAAGGGCAGTTTGCCAAGCTAAAGCTGAGAGAATATCCTTCACAGCCTTTCTGGGCATTTGTGTCCTTTTCCAATTTTTATGCTGCTGTCACTGGACTCTGGCATTTCTTAGCCAATTCATTTGCTTTCTGCGGTAATCATATGCAATGAAGATATGCATGGCCAACATTTAAACAGGCTGCAGATCAATTAGTGGTCTTAAGTTTATCTGATTTTTATCAAAGAAGACAGAGCTTTGGGTCGATTGTCAGAGCCTGTGTCAAGTTGACCTTTTCAGAGACGTCTACATTGCCAGTCCCTTGGGCAACTTGTTGTCCCCTGTTAGTCTCTGAATGGCAGAAGTCTGTTCTGCTCAAGCACAAAGTATACACAGATGTCTATATTACATTCTTATAGGTTTGACAGCAACTGCATGTTGTATCTATAAACTGTCCTTTAGCAGTGACACTTCCTCAATGATGATAAGCTAATTTATGCAACTAAATCTCCTTTGTGCAGAAATGAAAGCTAATTGAGTCATTACAAAGTAATTCAGGAAGGAATACCTTGTATAAATTGGCTTACTTTATAAATCCTTCTCAAGTGGTTTTCATGCATCCTAAGTGGTGCTAAGCAGTTTTGCTGCCATCAAATACCCGGGTGAAAAAGACAGCTTTAGAGAGCTACAAAAACATTATTTTAAAACAGCAAAGGGAAGAGAGAAAAAAATGAAGGTAAAAATAAAGTACATATGCAAAATAGAGAAGAAAGATTTTAATTACCTGAAACAGTGGTAACTTTCTCCTGGCTCCATTTTCTTGGCACTTCAGACTTTGGAGGAGTGCTTTCTTCTGCAAAACACATAACTGCAAATAAAATTCTGAAGGGATAACTCAGCTGACAGGAATTACAGCCCACATCAGTCTGAAAGCCACACTCTACACATTTCCAGATCATAAGCCCTGTTTACTATTTTGCATTTGTACAGAAGTTGGAGCGTTGTTATTTCTGTGGTTTCCCCCACCCACCCAAACACTCCAAAAGCTTTCTTTCGAAATCTCAATTGTGAACATCTGTTTCCCTTTGCACTCTGCTCTGAATATGGTAATATAGAGCTGCAGTTCTGCTGTTGTTCAGTCATTCCAAAACAATTAGAATGAGGGTCCTCTTCTGCTATGTACATTTCTTGCCAGGATAAAGAAAAGCAGACTCAGGAGTGAAAACGTACCGAGCCCATACAAGAATTCAGAAGTTCTACGCAGGCGTATGCAGAGAAGGAAGAGGGTATCTGATCTTCAGCACCATCACTGAGATGCACACGAGCTAGTCACCTGCGTGATGGGAACACAGCCACCACAGATGCCACACATTCAGTGCTCCTGCTGACTGAGGCTGAACATGGTTTTAGGCAAACCAGACCGTATCAAATAACGTAGCGCAAGTTTAGAAGAAAAGAGAAAGCCTGGCAGTGATCAGCTCTAAAGCATGCTTTCTGGCTAGCAGGCTTGGAACACTCCAAAAATCCCCACAGGCGATTTCGTAAGATGTGCTCCATACTCCCCATCCCATACAAATGGGGAATTCTCTCATCCCCACACCCTCACACAAGTAAATTCACACTCCAGTCAGCACAGGGACACAAGATCCGCTCTGCACAAGTCAGTCAACAATTTGTTGAGGCAAAAAAGCAAGCAAACTGAGCTCTTTTTCAGTTGTATTCTTTCTTTAGGGTCATAAGAAAGTAGAAACATATTTACCTTGGCCCTTATAGTAAACTACAACTGACAAAGATGCTGCACTGAAGGAAGAAATAGTATATTGATAAATCCACTTCGCAAACGAGAATTGGACTTTTAATATATTTGAATTAGCAGGTGTTGCTACTCATCACATCTCATACTGATATTCATGCTTCTTTTTAAGGCACATGTTTCAGCAACTTATTTTGATAGTTTATTAATGATAGACAAGAGGTAAAGAACTCACAGCTTTTGAAATGTTCCTTATTGTGCTACTTTTACATAATTTGCCTATCTACTTTGACAAAGAGTGAATTTTATATCAACAGTTCAAAGGATTGTTAGCCTTGTAAAAATTTAATCTACCCGCAAGACTGTTCCTGCAAACATTAAAGTAGATGTTTAAAGCACAAGAATAGACCTGTTGAAATAAGTATGCATAATTGTTTGCTAACCTATATACGCAGTCATACAAATATTACAGTTACATCATGAGATTCACTGTACAAAGAGCTTTGAACTTCTGCCCTGCTAAGACACAGAGTTTTTGCCATCTGGAGAAAAAAAAAAAACACACACAAACACACAATAAAAGTGGGATAATCTGAAGCTGCAGTACAACACAAAACACTCCAAACTGTTTACTGCATTTAAATGTATTCCCCCACTTGGCATACCACTTGTGGCATATTTCCAAGTACACTCATTTGTTTGTTTTAAGCACTTAGAACTGGAGTATAAATGGCACAAATACATCCCTATGTACTGTCCAGAGCACTAGGAGGCACTGTCATTCTATGGCTTCCATACCACAATTACACCACTCACAGGTATTATGATCCCATTGCCAGTCACATTTTCTAGGATGCTCCCTTTTCCCACAGTTTCACCCAACACAGTATCATATATTGATTAAAATAAATGCTGATCTTACACATTAACAAATTTTCAGACCCATATCAATTTCTGTGTTGAATGTATAGTGGATTTTAACTCTATCACTGTCATGGTCATCAGACCAACTTAAACTGAGAAATGGCTTAAGTAGAGGTCAATTCAACTGAAGAAAAAACAGCAGAAGAGGTCTGAAAACATTTTCTTTAGATACTGTTGCATATATATAAATTGCACTGTGGTTTCACGCAAACAGTACATATGCATTCCTCTTCCTGAAAAAACATGCTTAATTACAGGGAAGCAAGAGCTCACCATAACTATATTTGAAGACAAGAAAATGTCTGAACCAAAGTTCTTTGAAAACTGAAAAGGTCCCAAATTCAAACAAAAGCTGTCCACTTTAGCATACCAGTTTGGATCCCAACCATCCCCACTTAAAACACTTTGCTTCACCCTACAGAGTTGTCACAGAGAGGAAAAGCTAGATACCCTTCAAGTGCAACTAGACTGGAAGAGGCACTCCAGAACCGCACTGAACACAGTCCAACTGCTAATGGGCATTCAGTCTATGAGCCAGACTGAAATGACTCCATAGGAAAACTTTTCTGAAACATGCAAGAGCAGACATCAGGTCCTCAACACAAACCTGCGCTTTACAAATTGGCTGCAAATGGTCAACACTACTTGCTAATGTAATCATACTCACAGTGCAGTAGATGCAATAAGTTTGCGTTACAGTGGCAAAAGAAAGAACCTACAGTTCTTACTAGCATTTTTTGGTATTATGTCCTGAGGTAACGACTACATGCAGGAGATGTCCTTTAAGTACAGCAGTCTCAGTTACCCAGGGACTTACAACTGTGGTCAGATCCAGCATACTGAAGTTTATCTTGCAACATGGAATACAGTCAAAAGAAGCAGAATTTAAAAAACACAGCAGAAGTCTTGCAGTATTATTAAGATACCACATAAAAGGAATCAAGCAGACCTTTAAAATTATCTGGCACAGAGTTTCTCTTCTTCACACCATCACTGCCACTGCAGTAAGAAAATAATCTTTTCTGCCTTCTCATTATGTCAAAATGAGAGTAATCAACATCAATCT
The DNA here is from genome assembly GCF_964211835.1 of Anser anser. Classification (NCBI taxonomy): domain Eukaryota; kingdom Metazoa; phylum Chordata; class Aves; order Anseriformes; family Anatidae; genus Anser; species Anser anser. The sequence continues at coordinate 127,411,690 of NC_139721.1, read as the reverse complement.
AACTAGAACTTTTCCAGAGCTGCATGTAGATCCAAAGAACAAACATCTGGTCCTTAAGGCACAAGTTATGTTCCATACTCAGAGACCCTAATGGCAACCAACTCCAAAATTCTTGTAGTGACAATGCAACAAGGAACTCGTTATATTTATTAAGTTGTTGTTTTTTTAGTTAGCCCCTGAAAGATGTTCAAAATAAATTATTTATTTTGCAGTCTGAAGAAAGAACAGAAAAATAAACAGGCAGTCATAGATGATTCTATCATCCACATGATTTAAAAAGAGAACAATGAACACTACACTAGCTGAATTTTTGACATGAATCAATAGATTTTTCTTCCAATTTCTTGCTTAAAAGGAAAAAAAATCAGACCACTTGCATATAAAATGGATTAGAGCTTGGCTCAAGCACTGCATTCCTACACTGGAATGTGGTATCTCCATAATAAATATGCATAAACTTAGCAGTTTCCTCTACCAACACACTCCTTAACCATCTTCGTATACTAGATACTGATTTAATGACATTATTAAATGGTTTTCTACTGTGTTCTAATCTCTGAGACTGACATTGCCATTGTACAGCATTAGTTTATACCTTGGATAATCCCAGCATGTGGGTTAATATATCCTATTCGACACTGTATTAACAGTAAACAAAAACAGCTCAGCTATGCAGCAAAATCTACCAAACCACACAGATGGTTATAAGGTTTTCATTGTGTGGTTTCCATAGCAATCATATTGCAAATCTGGAAGCTTCTTGCAAATAAGCAGCTTGTATTTACATGCCTCTCGGCTGCAGCACGGAACTCTACAACATGTGAAGTTGTTATTCCAATCACATATTGTTATAAAAATCACTGGAAGATGTTTTGATCAGTTAAGATAAAAACCACTGCAATGAAGTAATTTTTCATCAGTTTCATAATGATACAAGCAATCATATGCTTGTAATGTGCATTAATATGTCTTCATGTGAAATTTCACTGTGATGTCAAAAGGTTATGAACACAAAAAGAAGGTCTTGTAAGACAACACCTCCCCCCCCCCAACAAAAAAAAAAAAAGCTTGTATTTTTAAATAATCCATTTTAAAGATCATAGTGACTTTACTATTGTACTCAACAGGGATGACAGACGCATGCAAACACAAAGGTGTGTACATGAAGAACTCTGCTGCCACTGAACAGTACACCTCTCTGTATTACTCTGCTTAAGAAAAAAGATATAATAGCTTATTAACATCAAGTGTATTACTCCCCCACACTGCTTTTTTCCCTACCAAATAATGACTGTACGAATGTAAACAAGAAATTTCAAACATGAATAAATGCTTACTTTCAAACATGAATAAATGCTTACTGTGGGAAAGAGCTGAGACCTTTTGTCTCCCAGATTTATAATTTTATGAATTGACTTAACCCCGTAACAGATGGATTATTATCCTAATAAGAAACATAAATCAATCCAGCTATGTAATTTTGAAAAACAGCGAGAACTAGCTTCTTACGAACAAGATTTTTGACAAGGAACATTTAAGCAATTCCAAACAAGGAACGATAAGGACACAATTTAAGTATATAAAATCTTTTTTTTAGTTTTGTCAAACTGACACCTGCTAGCATTAGTTGTGAGGGCTAGAGACCATCTGGAGTCAAAGGTATAAGAATTAACACCCTCTTCTGCGCGGGGCCAGCACACTGCCTCACTTAGCATTCCAGAGGACGATGCTGCCCAGCCTCGGGAGCTGGAGGCATCCGCAGTATTCCCGCTGTATGCACACCTGTACATACCCATACACTAGCTGAGAATTACTGCATTTTTTTTCCAATTGCACTTCTTAACTTAAAAAGGTGCTCTTGTATACTCAAGTAGCCACAGTGCAGGATCTTGGGTGCAGCAGAGAGAGGACAACAGACAACTTTTTTATAATAAATAACAATACACCTTCATCTGACTGTATTAGGGTGCTTGGTTTGGGGATGAAAATGCCTCCAGAAGGGTGACGGAAGTGGGAAACAAGCTGGCTGCTATTTACAGGAGACTCTAAACCTAAAAATTTCTTGGCGTGAGAGAAGAGATGACAGTTCTTACATTGACCCTACTTCTATGGATCAGATAGTTACCAATGGCTCACAGTGAAGCCATATTCCTGCATGATAAGCTTGAGTGAAAAAAAATGATTCCCATAGCAGTGAAGACGGAGACAGAAATGGGCTACACAGACACAGGTTAAACACTGGGACTGTAGAGGAGGTGACATCAAAGTGGAAGTGGAAGCAGAACTTGCATCTGAGGAAATCTTCACCACTGTGCTCAGAAATATCATGGGAAACAGCCAGTATAGAATAGTATTCAAACAGAAAACAGAAACAGATCTCCATATATTTTAAATAAAAGTATTTTGTGTACTGAGCTGCTTTACTTTCAGTTGAGGACAGAACTCACGCCAATTCCCAGCCCTAATTCCTTCCAACACACGTGATCCAAGACTGATTCCAGCACGGACGCAAAAGGTTTCATTCAAATACACTACCAGATAAATAGGACAGGCCTCCAACTGATTCTTTTTGTGCAAGTTTTAATCAGTTATTTGAAAACAACTGTTATTTAAATTCCAGAGTTGGCAAGGTTGAGTACATGCACCACTCTGTACTACCAGTAGGCAGTAACAGAACTTTGTCATTACAACTGATGTTGTACTGACCCCATAATGGCCTCAAATAAATACCACTGGCTGTGTAAGGTGAAGGTAGATTCACGAAATAATTTGGGATAGAAGAGACCTCTTGAAATTGGTAAGTCCAACACCCTGCTCCAACTCTGAAAGTTGGATCAAGTTTCTAGGAGACATTCGACTTCTTTTAGTACTCCATAAAACCCTCTGAAAATCTAAGCCATTCAATTGCAGTTTATAAGGATTTGTGTATTTTGATGTCTCGTGTATGAGACAGCTGAAGCTAGTGACTTTACAGAACAGAAATATTCTGTCCAGATTTTGCTAAGACACCAGATGTAAATTTTACTGATTTCCTTGAGGAATCTGGTTTTTTTGTTTGTTTGTTTGTTTTTGTTTTCCTTTTTTTTTTTTGGGGGGGGGGGTTCTGTGTTTTTTTTTTCTCAGTTGCACTTCTTGTATCTTAAAAAGGTGCTCTTGTATACCACTATTACTCACAAAGTAGACTTTGTAATAAACTATCTCAGGATAAATGCTGGAGGAAAAGACGGTGAGGAGGAGAGGAAGTGATACCGGAGTCCTGGAATATCACTTCTAGATTTTCTGCAAAACATTCTCTCTCTTTAAACAACCTTCCTGGGACACCAGTCAATGAACCTAAGCATATTTTATGGTTTGGCTTAATCAAAACCAAAAAGCAGATACAACATTTTCTTCTTAACAAAAGCATTTTGGAGTCATAACATTTGCTACACTGAAGAGTTAAATAAACTAAAAAAATCCCAGTCCCAGTAGGGATAAACACAAAGCACACTTTAGGTTACAATTCCTTAGTCTACTGTAGAAAAATGCTGTTTGAATCATATAACTATTGCCATGAAGAATACTCACAGAGTGCAGGAGTAGAGAGAAATAATCAAATTGAACAATCTGGGGCAGGGATCCCTTTCTAAATACATGTGAAAAAGACACCACATTTCTCCTATATTATCTTATACATACCCATCAATATGAAATATACAATGGCAACAGATTATAAAAACTTTCCTAAAAGCAGGAAGATACTATATTATTACTCACTGACTAGTAGAAAATATTTACTATAATGTTTTAGGGTAAAAAGTATGACGATTAAGTGATAAAAAAACACATCTCTCTCCTTGGAGGAAAAACAGTTGCTCTCACACGAGAAAAAAAAAATGAGCATTATTGGCAAGGTCATCTACAGTTGCTGCATAATGCAGTGTTAAATCTTATTTTTGTCTCAACACAAACAGTTGGATCTTCTCACTCTACTGTAATTTTACAAATTTTTCAGGAAATGTGGGAGCATGCTTTGCTTAACTTACCTTCCCTACTTGTTGAGACCTGAATATATGTTAGTGCCTTCCCTCTTTCTCATTCTCTTTCCTTTCTTCAGTACCAAGTGCCCCAGCCCCCTTGCTTTCCTGTCTGTGCCCCATTCTGCAGTCACAACTGATTTGTATGAAGATTATATCCTCTTCAGAGCCCATAAATTTTGTTCCTTTGCCAAATGCAAAGGTTGTTGGTTAGTATGAGAGCTGCTGTTTCAAGGGCTTCACAAGGCCCTTCAGGCTTTAAGAGCAAAGTATCACAATGGGAGGAAAAGCATGCTCAGTCACCTGAATGACAGAACAGAATATACTCATTAGGACAAGTGAACAATCCACAGAGATACAGGCAATTCCTGGGTTTAATTATGAATATATTAAGATTTCATGAACTCAGCTTCCTGCTTGGAGTGCCTGCTTGAAGCTCCCCTTGCAAATAAGCAACCTTCAGTCATGTTCTGAGTGACAGCTAAATCAACATAGTTGTTCAGTTCCTAGCAATAAATAACTTAAAATCTCGACTAAAAAAGGCAACAAATTCACATTCTCTACACTATCTTTTTCTTCTTAGGCAGATATAGATGCAGAAGAATTAGCAGTTTGCCTGTTTAGGGCTATAGAAGAAGAAATAAAATTAGCTAGGCTGACAGAATTAGGAGGAATAGAAGTACGTAAAATCTCATCTACACCAATAGCAACCTTGGCAGAAGAGGAGGTAGAAAGAAGCAGGAAAAGCAAGAGCACATACTAGGAAAGGCCATGTAGAATGTCTAATTTTGGAATACTAAAATTTCTTTGACAAAATGATCTAATTATTATTAATAAAATTCAATACAAATATGCCAAAGTGCAATGTGCACTGCATAGAATATAAGGGATGAGTTTTGCACTGACCTTTTTATTTCCTCATGAAGAAAGACCTGATAATAGTAATTCTTCTCAAGAGAAAAGATAAAGGTCATCACAAGCAAGTTCAATCGTGGATATACACACAATAATTATAATGAAGAATAAAAGAAATTACACAGAGCCACTTCCAGAAAGTCATTCATTTTTTTCCTGTCTTTACATTCACAGCTACTATGCGTTTACAATTAAATTCATTATTTCAGAAATTTGTTTTCAGAAATCAAGTCTCTTAGAATTGTCTCATCCTATATACTAAGTGAACTGCTCAGAATATATTAAACTCAGAAAACAAAAACATATTTGATGAACAAACAAGGTTTCATAAGTGACTTCAAAACAGATCCTTACAAATTCATTAATTTTGATTTGGCACTTTTTAAAATGTTATCTCTACTTTTTGATCAAACAATTATATAACTTGCATCCCTGAGCAGAAGGACCTTTGAAGGTAAGGTTTCACAATAGTTTTCAACAACAGCAGTTTTGGCTCCACTTCTAAAAAAAAAATGTACATAAAGCCTCAAATTTGGCCCACAAAATTCAGGCAATAGGCATCTTACCTAAATCCGTACTTAAACATTTAAAGATAAAGTATTTTTAGATACTGCTTTTAGTAGGCCTCAACAACATAAAGGAAAGCTTCTGGGGCTTAATGCTTCTACAGGCTCATCTGATTATTTAGCTAATTAACAAAAAAAAAAACTCTCCCTCCTCTATCCTCCTCCCTCCCCCCCGAAAAAAGTAGTTGCAACTATTGGACAGAACGTAAATTCATACCTCAAAGGGACAAAACAAGTCATGTTGTTGAAGTTGATTCCATGGTTGTCTTGTAGGTTCTCAGGAATGTGCACTAGCGACTGCTTGCCTAAATATGTGTGCATGCACACAAGACCGTTCATATATATAAACACTGTAAAGATTTACGTGAATTCACTGTAACTAAATTAATTTTGTTTGTCCTCTTAACCTGTAATAGCTCTTAGTTATATAAATAGTTTAAGCGTTCAACATGACATTTTATAAACCTTATCAATAAGATGTTTTGCTAAAATAAATGTGGTAGCAATTAAAATCTACATAGAAAATACAAATAGTTCTCTAAATAAATACATCTAGCAATCAAATATTCAATTAACTAATCTATACTGTATATCTTGTTATTTGTTGTATATAACTTGTTATATAACACTTATATACTGTATACTTGTTATTTGACAAGCATATACAGTAGTTATATTTCTCAGGCTTAAATTTATATGATATAGAGAAAAAAGTCTTTAATGTCAAGTAAAGTTTCCTATACTCGTTGATCTGCAGCAAGATTTAAATCTAAAAGCCATTTCTGAAAACTACGTATCCCTAATAGTGACAAATGTGACTTGACATAATATTTACATACATAGAATCATAAAGAAAGCATCTTGTTTAAACCACATAATATCCTTTAATAATCCTCAGAGTTGAAGTGTTCAAATTTATAGTCTGATTCCAGAAATGATTTTACTGAAAAAAAGGACAGAAGACAAGGCATTTCAGCATACTTCGCTGTAGTGAAAGGAAACACAATACAGTTGTTGGCATGTTTCCACAAGAGAAGTCTGGCTCCCAGATGCTTCTCTTGTGACTCCTTTAAAAATGTTCCACCAAGATGTTTTTGCATTCTCTGTGTTGATCATTAACTGCACGTTGACAAAAAATAAAAAATCAGCAGCCTTCACCCTTTTGGTGCTTTCATGGAAAGTAACAAACATACACCACTGACTCTTTTCACACTGTTCATGGCTCATGCCACCAAATTCAATTACGCCAACTACACTATATTTTTTCTCCAGCTTAAATGATTAAATAAAGCTATGGTAAAACACGCTTGCTATGGTTCACTAGTAAACAAAAATCAGGTTAAATCAAAAGTAAGCAGAAAATTGTATCTGCAACACGGACTGTTTAGACTAACAATATCTGGGGGCAATATTTCCACACTCGTTTCTACCCATGTTAACAAATACTGACCCATTCCACCGTTCTCATATACTAGGCCCAGAGTGGGATCATCAGCTTTGGATGTCTGATCTTACTAGCCCTACACGCACCTCCAAGAGATGAGGGAGGATGGCAGGGATCTGGAAATAGTTCATAAGCAGGAGATAAGTGCACCCTAGGCAGCTCAACATTTTACTGTGGGATTGGCATGCAGATGGTTCTCATGAAAACCAAGAGCCTCCAGAGTCTGAGATTAGTTGAATTCTCTTGCAGAGAGTACTTCAGACTCTCCAGGCCTCATGCCAGAGACATGACACTCCCAGTTGCAGCGTACGAGGAATCATTTGCTAGGTCTAAGCTAGGTGATTTAACCTGGAAACTGGGTCTTATGGTCCTTATGGAAATGACAACAAAATTGTATCCGCCTTTGTTTATTGAATTATCTGACAACACTGCCCAATATTTAGTAACGGAGACACCTCACTTCTTCAGAAATAAATCTGAGACAGGCATGAAAGCAAGTACAGATTCACTTAAAGTATTTTCTGACAATGTAAGAAGAAAGAAGCTCCTTCTGTGCTCTAGAGGCTTTTCTGTAGACAGTGGTTTTGCTTTGAATATAAGAAGAAAACAACTGAAACAAAACTTCCCCTGTGCTAACTGTGTTCTGAACAGGAATATTTTCGTCCTACCTTGCTCTCTAGTCCAAATTTCAATGACTAGCAACAAACTGTCCACAGTCTCTTCTGACTTCCTAAGAGGATGTTCTTTCCTTCACTGCTGAAGACCACCTGTGTATCTGACCCTGCACATCCCTGGAGCATCCCTGTGTCTACTACAGGGCACAGAATACTGCTTCATCTTGCCCTCTGGTCCACCCCACTGACCACTTTTCGTTCCTAGGAGCAACCAACCTGCTTCTTTCAAAGACATGGGACCAGCCCAGGGAGCAGCAGCCAAGACAGACAGGAAGCCTTTTCCTACATTGCCTTCCTTGTATACGTGCAAACTAAACCTGACATCTGTTACAAATGCAGTACCACTGTAACACACAAGCAAAACAGGTACACACACACACAGCCAGCAAGAATAACGAAGATCTGGTTAATTCGTAGTATTTTGTCTTACTTCTCCATTTTAAGGCGAGCGGGAAGTCAAGTAGGTAACAGATACAGAGTACGCTGAGACAAAAAACAGAGGTATTTATGCTGATGCCTTTCCAAAGGCTTAAAAATTAAAATTAGATAATTATATCTACAATAACAGAATGAATAAATCGGTCTTTAAAGCCCACCTTGCAGGGTCTTATTTGAGAATCCAGTTGTATAAATTATGGTTCTTTAATAGCTACCTTGTGGAAACCAGAAAAGTTGAGAAGCAATAGCCTGAGGCACCATATAACCTCTGGTTGCTCTTGTTTCTCAAAAGACTCTGCCTAATGGTTTTAATAGCCTGATATGCAGTCATTCATCACAAATTCAAAAAGTAAAGGTTCCTTGATCTATCTATATAGCATTCATCACAGTTATACCCAAGCAGTAGAGCAAGCCCAAATTTTCTATTTTCATAAATATACATAATACAATTGACATTTTACTTTGAACTTGCTAAACTACAGCAATTCCTCAAATTTATGGTTAATAAGCTATCTCACATACAAAGACATTTCTTCTGAAGGCTTTGCATTAGAATTATTTCACTGCTGCTTAATTAGATAAAACCAGTGCTACCAAAGAAAGAACTTCAGGTCCATAACCCATTGAAGACATGCATGCATAAACAAAGCTTTGCTCACGATTAACACAAAGCCAACTGTCAGAAGCACAGTCCGCATCAAAAAAGCTATGATACAAGATTACTTTGTGTGATTTTGTCTTTCCAGGATGACAAGCTTTTCTGAGACAGGATTCTATCTTCTAATAACAAAAAACTTCTGTCACATACTGTTCACATCAGACTGGTTTTCGAGATCAATAGTGTCAAAAGTTGTTTAGCGCTGGTGCATAGAAAATAGTATAAAAATGATTGATCAGTACTTGCAATAAAATAATCTTATTTCAATAAGTAAATTCCTTTCAAAGAAATGTGTGCTAATTAGTTTTTGAAAGACTTCTTTAAATATAAAATTGCATGATTAAAAATACTTCCTTTTTAGATATTATTAACTCAGGCCTTCTAACTTTTAATAAACCAGCTTCAAAACGTCAACAGACAATACATATTTAACAAGCATTCCCAGTTTATTTTTGTTTGGGAATTTTTTTTTTTTGGTCTGATTTAGTACTTCTGATTTGTTTTATACTCTGAAATACAGAAATAAAATTCAGCCTTTGATAACCTACGACTTTGATAAGCACAGCCTTTGTAACATGAATTCCTTAACTTATTATTATAGTTTGATCACAACTCAGGAAGGATATTACTGTTTTCACTGCTTGTAAACTTGGAAACCTGTCTTGCATACATTTCAACAAGAGGAGAATAAATACCAAAACGTAATAGCACATATTTGCCATTTAGTGTAGATACTGCTTTCAACTACTTTGAATTTCATAGCTGACCATGATTCTTTCCACCACTACAAAACTGGAATATAGAAGATGCAATCTCAAATTCTGAAAACATAGGCTTAGAATGAGCAATGTATCTGAGTTAAAAAGGAAGAGAAGAACAAATAGAGAATTCAAGGCATCAGAGAACACTGACCAAACAAATACTGAAAAGCAAAATCACCAAAAGAGATGTGCAGAATTTTGGATTAATAAAAGATACCATCATTTTTCACTGTAAATGGGTCATTTCAAATAGCAGTGGACAACAACAGTTACACTAGACACATGTCCAGTGTAAATATAAACAAAGTTAAAAACAGAACTCAAATTAGACTAAATTTTTGTACTCAATTATTATTCTATTTGTAGTGGTTTCCTCACATTTGTATGTTTATAAATGTGTGTGGTGTCTCATGCACATGTACCATTGCACAGCAGTCTTTCTGACATCTATGGGACACCTGTTATCCACAGACCATCACTTAATATTCACTTTACAAGAAACACAGAATAGTCTGTGAACCTCATTTTTGCCACTTCCCACTCAAGGGACATCTTATTCTTCTCAGCTACACCAGATTGTCTTACCTCCTCTTCCATCACTGACACCTAACATCAACAGAAAGAAAAGGTTCCATCTTTAGATGTAGGATTACATTAATTGAAGATAAATCCCAAGGTCTTGTGGCAACCAAAAGCTGAGATCCAGGTATCATGGTCCTAACCAAATTCTGAATATGACACCTTAAAATAGCAAAAAATTGTCTGGATTCATAACTCATGTCTCGCAAGCATTTAGTAGCAGCTGGAAGACACTTTACGGTACATGTAAATCCCGCAGGAGTACTGCCTCAAATCCCAGAGCAACAGAGAATTCAGACATGGCTCCAGTCCATCATAGCAGTCAGGAGTCAGCAATATACAGTTGCAAGAGGTTGTTTTTCAGTGATTTCCACGTCTGACATATAATCAAAGACACTGAGTAGACCCGAAATACCAGTGATCGTGACAACAAAACCACACATCTCAGACGGAAAACAAAATCTTTACTGTTCTCTGACATCAACGTGTAGTTTACATCTGCTTTTTACTGAACTTATATTATTTGAATTGCTTTTGATTTACAGCAAAGTGAGTAAGCCCTGTAGCAGTCCTTCTTATTCTGATATTATACCTATCAGTAAGATATTACGGGCAAAATACCCCATATATATAAATAAACAGTTAAGAAATTAATATTTTTCCCTTAACAACACCAAGATCCAGTCTTCGAAAAAAATGGTTTCGAAGAATGACCTGTCCTCTCTACTTTAAAAGGAGGAGGAAAAAAAAAGCCCTTGCAGCTCTCAAACCTGAAAGATGTTTTGATGGAAATTATTCAAAACACTTTCAGTAATTACTTTGGAAACTCATCTTTAATACTGTCCTTGAGAATTCTGATCTTACACCTGGTCTTTTCAGCTTCAAATATTCCAGAGCCTACTTATACTTTATACTTAGGAATCACTTTATTTACTAATAAAATGCAGTTAGAATTCCATCTGTGGGGAAAAAAATATAACAATAGCACATCACTGCTATGTACAACTGCTGTTGGTAAGAAGTAAAGAAATCTATAAATACTTGAGGCAAGCAACAGATGCTGGGAGGAATTTAGACAATATACCAGCATATATAATACACTAACTTAACAGCAATCCTTGCAAATAACATCTCAGATTCCCCAACCACCTGTGTCTCTGCTAACTCAGACCTACTGCTCTGATTCACACTGATCCATTAACAGTTTCTTTATTTTAGCCTACTGGATTTAGGAACTAATTGTACACCTGTAACTCACAGCTTGGACTGCCAGACACCAAACGCTGTATTAGTCCTATGGGCCTTGACCGTGATATATTGAAATTCTAAAAGTAAGCAAAGGTCTTCTGAAAAGGAATTTTCTTTAACACATCACTGCAAAATCTTCACTTCTAGCACCAAAGTCAATACATCTGACACTGCATTTTGAGAACACAAATATTTGCAATGAGTCTGTGTTCCTGCGTGACAGACCAAGCTTATACCCAAACTCCACTGAATAATCATGACTTCCTCCTTCCCAAGAGGTAAATCAGAGATCATGAACTTATCTTTTTCCCCTCTATGCTCATGAAAAGGTTACAACATCATAAAAAACAACTTCCTTCCTCAAAGCTCAAACAACCCAGTAGCAAGAGAGATGAGGATGGTATTAAGTTATGCTGCTTAACTGCAAAGGTTAACTGTTAGAAACAATTAAGAAAGCAAATCTGCTTAAAGAGGCAATCATGAGTCAGAGCCAGGCTGATCATTCCCTATTTTCACAGACAATGCTGGAAAAAAGTTCTGAAACAATATCAATATAATTTTAAAACTATACTAAAGGACTTTGTTTAAAATAAGTAAACACGTTAAAAAAACATGTTTCTTTGTATAGCATACTTTGTGTTGCATAAAACTTAAGATATTTCTTACCTTTCCCTGAGCTTTCCCCGGGTTACAGTTTCCCTAGCTAAGTTTCCAACTACACTGCAGAACAGAATTATTGGCCAGATACTACAGCTTGACCAAACTGTTTGGCAGAGAACTGATAGTGGGAATCAGAAGACAAAGGCAAGCTTTTCATTCTCATGAACCTTGTCCCAGTCAGAGACTGAACTGATCCCAAAATTTAATTTACAGCAAACTAGGAAGTGATGCAAGTTGTATCGAGTGGATTAGTTCTCAACAACAGTTCTCCTGGCTAGAGACCACTACAGTACTGAATGTCACTGTCCTTACTTCTCTCTCACCCAGAAGTTCTCTATTTTACGGACAGGCTAAAAAGAAATGACACGAAGCGAAGAATGCCAGATTTATGTCACACCACACCACTTGGGGATTTCCAACCTTACCTGTTCTGTAAGGGCAGCTTTTCATCTTTATACACCGAGAAGCACCAAAGAAACATTCAAATCTTATCTTTAGAAACACTTTAATGGAAACTATACTGTACACAGTGGAATATACTACTACAGTGCAAGCTTGCGAGCAGAAAGAGAGCAAAGAAAGACAACAAGACTGAAAATATAAAGATGCTAACTTCAATTAAGACCTCTTCTATTGTGCAAGACTGCTGTAGACAGTACACAGAGTTGATGTTGCAGGAAAGATCATGGTGGCAAGCAATGGTTGGCTTTGCAAACTCAGGTTTGTGGTCCACACACATGTGAGACCAAGGAAGAGAATAGAGAAGGCCCTGTAAAATTATGTCACTAAGACCCCAGGTTAATAAAAGAAATTGTCTTCATGAATTGTAACAGATGAAGTCTTTAATTCTGACAAGTATCTCCCATTCTAACGAGGACGACTCTTTTTTTTAAAGACCACTAGGCTAAAGACTCGATGCATCCAGATAGTTCAACACACATACACAAAATAATTTAATAGTACAGTTCTAGAATTTATGTTACAGACAAGGAACCACCTGTGCTTATAATATCCAGCTGTAGACTGTAATACAAAATTGCCATGTCAAAATTATATAAAGTGTACTAAAGTAGAAAATAAATAGCTAATTAAGCAAAAAATGGGTCTCCATTACAATATTTTTATTTCTGCTCAACTACATTTTCCATGTGCATTTTTATTAAAAACAAAAAGACAAAAGCATAGCTTGCTGGAGAGAGCACTCTTTTTTTTTTTTTTCTTTTTTCCTTGATGAATCTTGCAAGGGAGATTTACAAGTTGGAAAAGCTTTAGGTGTTCTGATGTTTTTGACTCCACCTAAGTAAACACAATAAAACACTCTAATACTGAGAACCAAATGATGCTTCTTAGGTGAAAATGTATTTGTATGTGCCACTAAAGAAGAAAGTGACTTACAAGATCAAAAGAGTAATTTCTGTCTTTGTAACCCCTCCAACTGTCAACTTACTCCTCCTGCCAGCAGACAGTACAAATTGAATTCCGTTGAAATCTAAGCTTTTAATAGGTTAATAGACTATTACTATTCTGGATACTGGTTTGAAGCTAGTCAGCACCTGTCTGGAAAATTAATTTTTCTACACTGTCTCCTGCCACAAGAGGAAAACCAAGAAACAAAGCAATGTGATAGCTAGTGAATACAGCATCAGCCAATCCTGCTTACTGCTACAGTTCTCCATAATTCCCCGTTTTTCTAAACAGTGAAAAAAAATATTCATATCTTCTTTATAATTCAAACACTCTTTAATACTAAATCCAGTATTACAAAAATGAATGCTTTATGAGCTGTTTTAATTTGCTTCTGAAATGCTGACAAACACACACACACACAAAAAAGACCACTGGAATACCTCAGAAATGCAGAAGATTACTTGAGAAATGGCAAATTATACCCAAATAAATAACAACAAGGTACAATGCGCTGTGAAATACAACAATACCTGAAATACATAATTTTAAAGCTACTTGATCTGTGAAAAGCTAGTGGATCTAACGTCAAGATGTTTCAAGGATAAAAAAATGAAGATAAATTTCTTCTCCCTCCTCACAAGGATCTAGAATTTATCTTCTGCACTCCAGAGCCTATCATAGCTTTTGGGCTCTACAAGGAATTTTTCCTTTCTGTTCTTTTAAGGAGAGTTCAGAATTCCTTGTTTGCTCTGAATTCGTAATGTAACAGCACAAATAATGGAGCTCCACCCTTTGACTATTAAAAGAAGAAAGAATACATTTATTTACCTGAGAAAATAGAAAGGACAGCCAACAGGAATTAAAAGCATACAATCAATCAGTCCTAATGAAGCCAAGAGAGACCAAAGTGGAACTCTCTTACTCTTTTCTTAGGTACAAAATAAGGAAAGGAAATCCCTACTTCACAATGTGAAAATGAAGCACCACTTCAAGATCATGGAGAAAGACTTTAACTGAAAAATGAAACTAGATTTCTTGAACAACAGAAGGGCTATCCTTTCTTTGTGACAGCTGTTTTGTTACATTTCAGATTTATTAGCCACATTAGGAGACAACACTTCCTGGAAAACTGATATAAAAATGAGATATAAGTGAAAACACTCTAAATTCTTGCTGAATCATATCAAGGCAGCAATTCTCCAAAACCAGAACTCAGAGCAAAGAAGGCAAAGAATACATTAATTCTTGTTTCTCTGCCAATATTTTATGCATTACTGCTATAGATCTACTTCCTGTTTGAGATTCAAATGAACGGGTAAGGTAATTGAAGCTCAGGTAAGAGAAATTTAACCTAGGACAGACATAGATCTTCATTAATGAAAACGTAATCTAATGTAAAGCATCATCTTCTCTAAGAGCCCAAGCATCCAAAAAGCACTGCAGCAAGGTTTGGTTGCATTCTTCCAGCTATAAGACTAAATTCTTTAACACAGATTTTATATTCGCTGCTGATGAGTTTTTCAGCATGCATGACACAACTGTGCCCCATTTCAGCAGAACATGTACTTCTGTATTGAAGTAGTCTAGACAAAATTCAAAGAAATTGAAAAAAAAGAACAGCTCTCCTACAATTTCCCAATTGTATGATGTGGGGTGTGTTTTTATTTTTTCATCAGTCACTCGTATTCTCTTCTCCCTTGGTTCACTGAAACAACCTTAAAATGAAAACCAAGGCATACTTTTTTTTTTTTCGTTCAGTGGACTCAATATTCAACCTAGCAGATAAATAAAGTTAGTTGGCATCACATGACATGACTGATTTTTCCTCTCAAGTTATTGCTGATAATTGCACCGCCTAAGACAGTAAGGGATGCAGAACATTATTTCATACAAAGTGATTATTAATTGTCATATCACTTTAAAATATAATTTCTTAAAAATTGTATCTAAAAAAATTAATTGATTTTTACATAGTTTCTTAAAATCTAAACAAGACCAAACATCTTCATCCTATCACCTGAATATCTATAATCAATTCCAAAAGCTGTCCACATTAAGTTTGTACATAACCATAGTCATACTGGAAGATATGACATAAAATGTTAATACTCGTATGTTTTCTTTATTTACAGATCATCTCCAAAGCCCTTTCAAACCAACACATTACTTTCTTGCAGGATTATATGATCATGTATTAGGCAGCAGCTAGAGTGATAGAGAACTTTTGCTTAATACAAATGCCAACATGAATAAAAAAATATTATGGGCAAGTTAGTGGAAAAAGCTGTAAGGCGAGTCAATTTTTTAATTAAAAAAAATTACATACTAGAGAATGTTAATGAGCCAAAAGTCCCCTGAGACCACTTTTACATTTTCTGCACTATTTTGATGCCCCTGCTAAAGAAAACTGAACTGTTCTCACTCAGATCTGGTTAAAGACACATTCAATGTCACAGTAAAATTTGAAATCTGAAAGTATCTTACCCATCAGGTTACTTTGCCTACTTACTTTTAGCCACTCATAGTTATCAAATTAGCAGTAGAGAAGACAAAATTGTCACAAGTCATAAGGTAAAAAATCTGAAGAGTACCTGGAAGTTCTTCATAAATGCTATCATCTATTGGTTCACTGCTCGCTTGTCCAACATCATCATATTCCTCTTCCTCCTCCGGAATAGTATTAGATTCCATATCTATATAAAAGCAGTTTAAAAGGTTAACATTTCCTAGAAAAGAAAGCCTAAGCAGAAATTATGCAAAATGAAAACACAACTTGTTTTCTACAAGCTGGTGCTTACAGTTTACTCTGCATATTTTGTTATAGCATTCATAAGAGAGAGCTTTCCAGCTAAATGTTATTCTTGGAAAAAAACAAGAATCTTGCACAAGAAGAGAAGTTACGTAAAAGCAAAAACATGACTGAAATCCAGGACTCACTATTCAAAACTAGGACAAGTAGGAATACTAGATATACAAACACAACAGATCACTTAATGGACAGAACTACCGTCACCAAGCAGTACTAATAATAAAGGCTATAGCTCTTCAGGCTGGCTTACCTTGTATTACAAATTTCACTTGCTGTACCCATTCCTCTGCTTCTTTGGGAGTGGCAGCTGCAAACTATTAAATATTTATTAATAACTAGTAGTAGCAACGACAAAAATATAACTACAGTTTCATTAGCAATAGAAATGGGTCTGTAGCATTCTTGTCACTTCCTCAAGAAACCATTAGTAATTCTTTTCATGTCTTCTGGTACTTTTCTTGCAAGGATGCTTCTTATAATGTACAGCTAATTTTGACAAATTTACGTAATTGAAGGAGAGGATGATGGATTTGAAACTCTGATCAGCAGCTGGCAGCTGTGCAGAAAAAAGCTGCTTCTCTTCATCAATGTCAAAGCCAGAACTGATGAACAAAATTTGCCCTTGACAATTAGAAGACACCCATGAATTTCTTTAGACTGCTGGGTACAGTTTTCTTAAAAATGTTCTTGTCAGACTCCAACACACTACCTGACAGCTTAATTAACTGGCTTTCAACTGCAATCTCAGATATTTAAAACTTATTAAACTTACATTCTATATTGATGTCGAGCTGATAGATCTCTGAATTGCACAGCTGATATGTGCCTTTACGTAGATATTCCTGGCAAAGCCATGACCAATACAATATGTATTTAACACTGATATATATTTTGTTTAACTTTTTTTCCGCTACTTAATTCATCCAAGAAATCATGCAGACATACCATATAATAGGTATTAAAATAATTACATCGAAATGACCAATAGATAAAGATGATAGATTTCCCTGTTCTTGTCCAAAAAGATAACATTTGAACATATACATATATTTTTTAAATTAGATTTTTTTCCTCATATATGAATATACAGTATAAGCAAGAAAGGATTTCGTTTTTCATTAAGATGTCAGTGAAAGTTGTTTTACTGAAATGTTAATTCAGTAACTGGAATTGTAACGGCTTTATCAATTTAATTTCAAGTCGACATAAGAAGTCCAACCTGATAAATGCGCTTATCAGGAGCAGAGATTTCAAAACAGCAATCTTTCTTTGCATCCTTCCGAAGGTTATTATTCATTCTGATGGTGTAGCCCTCTAAGGCAAATTCACCTTTCTGTTGTTTGTCTGTTGAAGATAAAAAACAAAGTTAGAGCTTCATTTACAACAGTGAATGTAAGTGGCTCAGCAGGTTATCGTTTATTCAGATTTGGTTTTCTATTTCATGAATTTTACAAAGAACAGGGAGGTTTTTAGCAAAATGATTAGGTGATGCTTCTGAAGATAAAGTTTTACTTAAATGGAAGACGCACAGAAAAGTGTATTTTTCTGTAGGATAACTAAGGAATTCCACAGAGAGATGTCTGCAGATGGTGGTCTTATTTAGTAAGAAGCGCATGTTATGACACTTGCATCTAGGGAAACCCAAGAACTGGAACTTGCAAAGCAAGCTTCCTATAAATCAGTGTCTCTTTCAGGTTCAGTAAACCAATGGGAAAACCTGTCTAGCTCAGAACTTGCTGAGCTCCCTCCTAAACTAACCACTTTACTTAAAAAATAAACTTCAAGTTCCTTTTGAAGCAATTGGAAAAGCTTTTCTTCACATTCACCCCCTCACTCCCAGATGTGCTTCCTTTCCACATGGTACAAGTACAGAATGAATTTTGTTATACATTCAGGCGTGTGTTCCCAAAGCACTCCTCTCAACACAGCAAAAGTTTAATTAGCTAATAAAAGTACTGAGCCCTACCACAGTTTATTATGTAGAGCCATGTGGTTGTTTCAAAGACAGTTCTACTTTTCAGTTTAAGGGTTCTGGTTTATAAAAGTATCGCTTAGAACAAGCCTGTGTTAAATATACTGCATGTTGGGCAAGTGCCACCAGTGTGCTCCTTCTGAGCTCTTTGGACCAAGGCTTACATCTGATTTTATGTGCTCTGGCATGTTTTGGTGGATATTAAAAAGAAAACAAAAAGGTAAAAGTAATTCATTTCTGCAAGTTCTGTGGATCACAGTGCAGCACTCAAGTGAAGATAGGCATTAGTCACATTTTGCTTGGGCCTGCCAGAAAAAAAGTGCAGATGCAAAAGAAATAAAATGAAATTAAGGTATGTTTTTGTTCTTTTTTTCCCACCCCTACGGAAGGGGAACACATTAACAACAAGCATCAGCAACAACAGCACTCCAAGCATTGCTGAACAGAGCTTAGGCACAAGTCAAGCATCCGCTGCTTGTGAGAAAGCCTCTACGGTAGATAAAATAGGAAAAACTACATTTTCAACATTATTTTGTCTCTTTTCTGGAAATTGAATAGAAAATTAAATTTTTCCATTCTGAAAGAGCAATAAGTGGTTAACACAGCAGCATGAACATCAGTGGATGTAAGGGCAGTCCCTATACAAACACTCTCACTAGCAATCTTAGATTGTGCTTCTACCTTTTTATTAATTCTCACCCATGGCAAGTAAATGGCAAATTAAAAAAATTACTTGAACAAACCCAGAGCACTGTTCTATTACCTCTTTCTAGTCCCTTCTGTAACAGTAAATTTTATTATGTCTTTGTTAAGTACTAAGATTCAGTATTAGTATTTTATGTTTGCTCAAACCTCTACCTCTGTATCAAACAGGACACACATGTAAAATTCATGGAATCACACCAAGGCAGATATTAGAAATAAAAACTTGCAATAGGTTAACTAGGTCCCCTTTTAATGAAATTCATTTCAGCCTACAAATTTCATTGTTCCTTCACTTGTGACCTCAGGGAGAAGATGAAGTGGAACACATTAATTTCTCCCTTTCCCATGCTGGAAGTTTATCAAAACCCCAAGAAGACAGGAGCACACAGACAGAATGAACAAACACCGGGTTCGAAAAGTAAAAATATCTTGTTAAGAAAAAAAAGAGGCAAGTATTCAAATTCAGACTCTTGGAGTATTTCTGAAAATACTTCTCTGTGACATGAACAATCCCTTTTATGTTAACACAGTTTTACAGAGTTAATCGGAGATTATCTCTGTATCAGTACTAGTTCTTTCAATGAACATTGTAATTAAAACAGAAAGATATTGGTCTTAACTCTCAGAACATTGTGTTCCTGTGCTAATGAAAATTAGTTGCATACACCAATAAAAATATATATATCCTTTGCTATTAAATACTTTCACTGAACTTTATGGCAGCAGACTAGCCATAGCATTGCTACTTTTGCTTATAGTTATCTGTGCAGTGAAGTACCCCTGACTAAAGCCCAGCGTAGCACTGTGCACACTCTTAAAATGTTAACCATGAGGAAATTTTAAGACAACCTGACACTTCACAACTCTAACCCAGAACCCACTAAAGTTGAGAGAAAGACTAAGCATGCATTCACATTCCCTGTAGCAGCAAACCACAAAGCTAGTATGTCCTGAGAAATAGCTTCACAGATACCAAATGGCAGGACAGCGGACAATTAACGGTTCAGCTGCATCCACAGATGGTGACAGGCAATGGAGACTCACAAATCCCAGTTGCTCTTAGAGAATACACCTCTCTAGGAAGGACTGGAGACCAACCCTGTTACCTGATTGCCATGAGGCTGACTGTGACACAAGGCAGCTGTTTGGCCAGGCACCGTAGTCAGGTGTAGGCTTGAAGGCTGGGTCATCTTGTGACAATCACACTCAAGTGATCACCTCAACTTCATTTATTAGCAAATGCTTGCAGCTAAGCAGGTTTGACTTCTGAACTTTCCCATTCAGAATTATATACCAGAAATACTTTCTGGAGACTGTGCTTCAGAGAGAATTAAACAGGTTTTGATGTTTAAAAACTTTAAAGACCTAAGGATTTTACTCAGAGACCAAAAATTAGATATAGATGTTTTTAATGGCAGGAGCCTTAGATGTCCACAGCCTCAGGAAGCCCATTTACATCACAGAGATTTCACTTTCATTTTGAAATCCCAAATTAGAACCAGAATTTTTTCCTAGGCAGAAATATACCAGCATATTAGGGAGGGATGAGGGAGGGACGAATGAAACACACTTCTCTGAAAAAGGGTAGCAGTCTTATTACCTCTTATTTTCTCAAGATAGGGCTTTGCAATTCAACAACAGGAAACTCTTAAGTTGTCACAGTACAACATAGAACAGAATTGCAAAAGTATAACACTATCAGTTTTGTAAAAAAAGGAAAAGGAATCATCATTAAGCACAAGTTGGTCCAGAATTAGGCCAAATTTCATTTCAGAATAAGCTGTTCTTTACTCTCATCTTCTTCCTTCTCCTCATATCAGGTATGCATCGGAAAAAAAAAAAATCTGGGTTTCTTCAGATCGTTTTGCATCAGCAATTTAGATTGGCAAAGAACTTGTACAACAGAGCAGACAGGCAACTAAATACTGAAAAAAAAGTCAAACCTAGGATATAAATTTTTTTAGAGATGAATAAATTTAGGGTGCATTTAGGTTTTAAAACAAACAATACAGATCTGAATGAAATTTGAGATCACTTTAAACATTTTTAACATTTTTCTTACATATGAGCTTCATGCATACTAAAAATAGTGACACGTTAACAACGGAAACAGGGCCAATATTATATTAGGAAAAGGGAGTCTCAAGGGAAGCAGAGAAAAAGGGTTGTGAAGTAGCCTTGCGTAACTGAGTCCATGGGAACTTTTAAAACAAAGGAGAGTAAACCTTCAGCTGGGTCTTGAAATGATTGGGTTGTAAATTTGAGGCCTAAGGCGATGTGACCATATTATTAGCACATGTAAAAAGAATTAGTGCACTCTGCAGAACAGAGAGGACTTAGAGTGGAAAGGAAAGAAGTTACAGGCAAATGCATAAGGAACAAAGGCAAACAAAGATTTCAGAAAAGTGACAAAGTATTTATAGATACTATTAGAATCTGTAATTTAACTCTCTTCATCCTGAAAATAGGAGTCTGTAAGATCGTACAGTTTACATGGCTTCATGCTAAATGTGGTTTCACATACTTTACCACGTTTTCAAAAATAGTACGTGTCAGTCCAAAATGGTCATTCCTTTTCCAGCTTTTGGAATAGCCCTTTCCAAACGTATGCATAGCAATCATTCTCTTTTAGACTGCAAATCTGAACTGCAATAGTCTTTTTTCTTCCCTCTTTTGAGAAATCTAAATGATAAAATGAAAAAATGGAGGCAAAGATTGAAACACACTATTTAGTGCACCAGTTTGCTTATATTCAATCCCAGACACAGAAGTCTGGGATTGAAAAGTTGTCCCAGTGGACTAACAGAGCCTACAAAGCAATGCAGGACTTATGAACCACCAAGATGACAGGAAATCTTGAAGTAATGGACATAAACTTAACAGTTACACTAACTACTGATTAGGGGAAGATAAAAAAAATGTAACAAGCAGCACCTTCTTTTATTCACAGAGACATATTGCTCAACAGGACAATCAGCACTATTTTACTGTATTTTGCTAAGGATCTCTTTTCTTTCTCTCTCTCTTTTTTTTTTTTAATTGGACAAGCCTAATTACTGTAATTTCATAGCATCTTGTGATTGGACATTCTGCTTAGTATCCCCTGAATCAAGATCTTATATAAACCTGCACCTTCCTGAAACTTAGAGTTACCTGTTTAGACATCTAAACTTCCTTTGAAAATTAACAACTATTACAAACATATAGCCACAGGCACAATAAAACTTCAGGAGTTAAAAAAGGCAATAATGTGGGAAAAAAAGAATTAATTAGGGTATTTTTCTTCCGCCTATGTCACTACATCGGCACTATAAACTGAAGTGTAGGTAATTAGGGAGAATCACGACTTGATTACCAATTTCACTTATCAATTACTACCTTGCTAAACATGTAGCTGATCTTTCCAGTTTGCTCAGACAGAAGGGCATGTTAAACTGTGGCTGTTAATTTATTCATTTAAATTAACTTTTCTGTCCATACGCTTTGAGGTCTGAAGGGATAGCAGAACTAACTAGGTGGCTGAGTACACAGGCACTGCCAGAGATCACAGAGGAAAATAGTGGTACCTGTAAACAGGGTACCTAACTCAGGAAGCTACTTCATGGAAGCAAAGAAAAGAGAAGGATGTTTATGGAAGGAAAGACTATGAAAACGAGGACCAAACGGGCTTCTAGAAATCCAGGCCTGCCCTGGTATTTGAACATGCTTCTCTTCAACGTTGTGCTGCACTTCTATGTGGGTCACATACTAGATGAATATTGCAGCACAAGTGCAAAAATGGATGCACTTTCTGCAATACACACTTCCGACGTTTAATTAGGTCAAACCTTTAAGGCCTGTTTTTCCATCACTGATCAGGAAACAGAAATGTAGGTGACACACTTAGACCTGTCTGTATTGCAGAGATAACGCTGATTCACTATCCAATGCTGCACTGAAAGTATCAGAAAATGTAGGAGGAAAAAAGAAATAAGACATGAATTAGCCAGCAGGCATCACAACCACTAAAATGATGCCTGTAACCTCTTATGTGAACATACACACACGCAGTCATTTACTGTATTTTCACAGGCTTTAGGTTTTATTGTATGCTTCTGGACTAGGCCTCATATTTTTCATTAACAATACACAGGTCTGAAAAATGGCTCTGCAACTTTTCCTTACATGTGCTTGTCAGTTCTATACCCTTCCATATTTGTTATTTTCCTAATGTTAAAAAAAAAAAGTTACTATAATTAAAAGTGTTTTGGAAACATCAAATCATCTACACAATATAAATCTTTACCCTCAAATTTAGCTTTCAGTTACACTGATATTTAAGCATAAAAAAAAAAATCAAAACTTGGCCAACAAAATAAATGTTTTACCAGATATAACTTATCCTTTACGGATTAGTGGTCTACATGTCCAGGATTTAAAAACATACACATGGGAAAACAAGAACTAGAAATCCCAGCTACCTCTCTGCATTGTGTCCCCCAAAACACACAGCATTAGATTACTCATAAAGGCGATGCGCAGCATGACTGCAAGCATATATGGACCCCCTCGTCTGCCTGGTCTCTCTTCAAATTGGGTTCACATTGACAAAAGGGGAATTTTCCCATTGCGTAAATCTGTCAGTAACCAGGGCCCAGCTGATACAAAATGTCTGCAGACATTGCACAGGCTAGAGCAGACCAACTTCATTTAGACAACTGCCATCTAAATAATTCAGGAGGTGGCAGCAGTTTTCTATTAAGCCAACCAAACCCATACTTCAGTTACCCTACAGTTGTGAACTACACAGCTTCCTTCTCCCCATGACCCAAGTTGTCTGGTGCAGCACCAAAGGTCTCAGCTAAAGAAGGGCCCAAATCCTACAGCATACCGCAGCAGGTGCTACTGCTGGCTGTAGTGGGAGTGAGAACAGTTCATGATCTTCCAGTAAATCCATGCCAGATCTCCTCGGGATTCGTTTATCACACACCTAGTCCGTGTTGACAATCTGCAGCTAAAGAACATAACAAACAGCAGTACACATGTCCACAAACGACAGCATGACAGCTTGATTTCAATAGTAAATTAGTCTGCCATTGATCTAAAGAAATTACAGGTATTCAGTTTACACACGATGATGGCAACTTGCTTCTTCGCTGGAACTGGCTCCCTTGTATACCATGGCATCAGAGGGCTGAAGAAAGTACTTCATATTAGCCTAAAAAGTAAAGCTTTCTTCTTCTAAGACAAGTTCTGGAGTTACTTTTAAAATTCTGGTCAGATCTGGTCATCCCAGATCTGCAAGAAAATACAATTCCACCATGCTGTGCTAGTTCTTCCTGCACTAACAGCACCAGTCACAAGGAGGCACAGCAGAAATTCATGCATCTGACATGTTTGCTTCCTCAGTGAGCTAGTCATGGAGTCCAGACACATCTACACAGATCCCGAAAGATGCTCCATGGACTATGCACCTCTCCCATGTCATTAGGGTATGGTTAGGAGGATCTTCGCCAACAAATCTGTGGTCTACAAAAGCTCTAAATGTATAAGCCAAAGCATGCCTGAAAACCAGTAAAGGAAAGCTATCCCAGTGTATCCCAATCAATTCTTGATTTTTCAACCAACCCCAAACCCCATGCTAGGGAACATGCTTCCAGGTACCTTGATTTTCAGCACAGGTATTAGAAATTACAATGCAGCCTTGATAGCCAAATTGCTACAAAAGAAAAATGGAAGAAAGGAGATAGGCAGTCTTCCCACCTTAATCCAAAAACCAAAAACTACCAGATGAAAAGCCAAAGCTTTGAAAACCCGAAACAATCCTTAAAAACTAGCAATATAATGTCAAAATATATATATATATGTTTTTGGAGTTGTATATAACATGCAACTATATATAAACAAACAGCACAAGCTAATTTTCCAGAGAAAGTAACAAACTACTAAACACAAAACAGTATTAGACCACAGGTCCTCTTTTTTTTTTTTCACTTTCATTTTGTTAAGAAGGATTGTTTAGGCTTTTGAAGCTTGACCAATCTGTAAATCCCACAGAAAGAGTAAAGTAGAAAAGGGGACATACAGCAAATATAGTAACAAAATTCTGGAAGCAGAATTTGAGAGGAAACTGCAGCAAGATGAAAATCAAACTTACAAGTCCAAAGTACATAAGATACAATTATATCCTTACCTTAATTTTCTTTTTTTAAAGAGAGAATGAGTTTAACTGAGTCAGCATATTGAGTAGTGAAACAAACTGAACCAAATTAAATTAAAACCATATGAAAAGACTATCTGCACTAATCTCATGTAGAGTCACACAAACACAAGCAGAAGAAAAATGTTTAAATTGAAAGTTTGCGCAGAAATAAGTTCTGTTTTTTCTTTAAGAAAAAAAAGAGAGTTGCACTTTTAATAATTACAGATACAATTCTGTATAATTTGCCTTACACCTTTTGTACATACGAAAT
Source organism: Anser anser (assembly GCF_964211835.1). Lineage (NCBI taxonomy): Eukaryota > Metazoa > Chordata > Aves > Anseriformes > Anatidae > Anser > Anser anser. The sequence goes on along the minus strand of NC_139721.1, from coordinate 127,386,386 downwards.
ACACTTGGCACACAATTTAAAGAAAGCTTTATTTGACTGACAATTTTGAATATTCAAAGTGATATCCCAACGCTTATGCCAGATTCTTTCAAAACTGACAATCAGAAATCACATTCAGAAACTAGCTTTAGTCTCCATGACTGGCTTCTAGTTAAATATCTTACTTCATTTCTAACTTTTCCAGAACGTAATTTAGAAAGAAACATGAAACTCCACTGTGTGGTTTTTAGACTAACATTTTCCTGGATTCAACCATCTTTAAACAACGCAGAAGGTGTAATTGCCGTAGGGTATTTTCAAATGAAAATCCCATTTGGACAGAAAGAGCATTTGCTATCCAGTACATTAATTAAGTATTAGAGTACTATCAAACCTAATAGCTAGCTGTTATTGGCACATGGGGTAGCTTTACAAGTAATGTAAACTTTTTTCTTCAGTTTTCCTGCTTTAGAAAATGGGCACATCATTTACAGATTCTAAGAGATTTAATATTCTATATATTTATAAAATTCAAAGCACTTTTTTACAACCATTCACGTTTTCAAGTTCATTTATCCTTAGTTTCTCAGTTTCCAACTCCACTGGAGTTTTCATTTTTCCTCTTATTTTCATATTTCTTCTCTTTGTTAAAAGATCACTTTAATGGTTTATCATTATTGTTATAATTACCTTTGTCACTTCCATAATAGTAGAAGACCGTCTTACTGATGACACACCACCGCTTTTGCCATTCAAAGCCAAGAAAACTGTGGTCTGCAAATAATATAATTTGTGTTACATCACTGTATAGCATTATTGAACACAAATGTGTTACTTCTTTTCGAGGGTGAGGGAAGAGGGAGGAGATAGGAATAATGCTAAGTAAAGGAAGCAAAATCTGGATATGAAGAAGACAAATGTATGGCACTGAGAAGGGAAACCAGAAATAAAAGCTGGTGGCAAGGAAGTAAATGGGAATTTGAAATCATATAAAGAGAGAAGTCAGGTGAAACATTAAATATAAGGAAATTATGAACAACTTCCTAAATATTTCCTACAGTTATTGCAGCATTAAGTGGGTATTAAGGTGACAATATAAGATTTATTGAATCAAGGTAAATATTGACTGAACCAAAGCTGAGATCAATATTTGCCCTCTTGAAGGAAAATAAATCTTGATGCTCACTGAAACATGAAGTCAACATATGGTACTTTTACATACGTTCCTCATGTTTTCTTCAAAAATACCTAAAAGTCTCTGAATTATGGCTGATGCTGGACTTTCACAGCATGATTTTTTTAGTCAAAGAAATGGGATTTTCTTTTATCAGTATAGAAGCAATTATGTGTTGTTCTTTCTTTTGCATAATAATGATTCAACGTTTCAATTTCTATTCAGTTTTATTTATCAATCCTGTATAAAGTTGTGTGTACAACTTCAAATACTGACACACAGACGTCCCAGATATAAAACACAAACTAAATCATTTTCACAAAGATAGTTAAACTTACCTTTTCTGCGTTTTTCCAAATATCCAGCCTTCAGAACAAACTGAAGATCTTGACATGCAATAGGAGGAAACAGATTCCCTGAAAGAAAAATAAGTTCTGTAAATTCCAGCTTTTCAAGAAAAATGATATAGTATCATTAATGAATTCTTATACTCTTAATATGCAGGAGCTACAGGAGAAAATAATTATAGTAACTACTACACCAGATTATTTTAAATACAAAAACCCTCAAACAACTATGAATGCTAGAGCTGTTGCTGCTGTCATCACCAAGAAAAATATAGCTATGCAGCTGCCCCTACAAATCTCAGAAGAAAAGTATATAAATTAAACAAATTATGGCAACTTAGTTAACTTGTGTTTTGAACAGGGTTGGCAAAGTCACCTGGTAATAAAATCGGTGATTTTTCAAATGTGCAAACAAAAAACAAGTATCACAATTCATGCAATTATATCGGGAATCTGGTTTTCAATAATAGCTTCACACAAAAATATCTTGAAAAAACATACAACGTGAAGAACGTATAATGTACTGCAAACAAACAAAAAAAAAAACTAGATGAAGGGATGATAAAATGTAACACCTGCTATTGACAGACACTGCCTAATTTGCAATATGATAGCAAAGCACTGTTTAGACAAATAGGATTTATAAGGTGAGACTGCATGGACCAAAGACATTCCACAGAAGTCTACACAATTGTTGTTTGACAGATATTATTTTTAGATTTTGTAGAGCATTGCTGCATCTGCAAAACGATGAGTACAAACCACTGTTTTCTTTCCTATTTCTCAACTATTAATTCATAGCTAGAAGCATAAGACTGACCAGTCGACCCCAACTCAAATTAAAATAGAAACGCAGGCATTAAAATTTGCACTTCTACCCTACATCCTTCCCTTGCTAAGTGAATAAAATGATTCAAACAAAACTGCTAGTTTTCAGAAACATTTTAGATATGTCTAATAACATGTACAGAATGTCGCACTGTTTACTGCAAGCAAAAAATTGGAACAAAAGCTATTCCTATGCTGCTTTTTTTTTGTGTGTGTGAGCATCACAGTGAAGTTCGTACTACTTATTGTCATCAAATATTCATAAGAGTCACTGTAGGTAGGTGGCAAGCTTACACGGCAGCAATTCTTCATCAAAATATATGTAATCTCATTAAGTTCTAACAATAAAAACATACAAAAAAGCACTGATATCAGCAGACAACCCCTGTGCTAAACAACCACTTTAAACTGTGTGTGGTGGGTTAAAGATCAATTGTCTGACCTTGAACTAAAAACACTGTCTCTGGAAGGCGCTATCTACTTCCTGGGTTTTTAGGTTGTCCCTTAAAACAGATTTATTTTTTTTAATTGGCATTCAAAAATGAGTTGGTTTATCGTTGCCCTATTTAAATACAGTTGTGTGAGAAAAATACAAGAAAAAAGGCTGGAGGATACAGAGAATATTATTTTTAAAAGCACAAAAATACTCCTGAAACAACACAACTTGCTCTTCAGACAACAAAACATTGAAGTTTGTGTTGGATACTGTAAGATAGTAGATAGAATTTTATATGAATTGACATTTCCACTGATTTTTCTTTTCCAGCTTAGCAGTACACCAGATATCATTTCAACTTTCTTGGAATTCTTACCACTGTGTTAAAAATCCAAGAGCTACTGGCTCCATGTACAGACACGTTAGGGTGATGCAGCTGTTCCCCCTCTCTTGATACGTATGCAACCACTGCACAACTTTAAATGAGAATTTGACACAAAGACACTTGCTGGCTGGTATGTAGTAAGTTTAATAGTTACTTAAACAGATGATCTAATGATGATATTATGAGTGGGGGAGGGGAAGAGTTTGTACAAATAGACATAGTGTGCTACTTTAAGTTGGTCATTGGGAGGCATCAGTGTGCAACACTTCCAGCTTTACCTCACCAAGTAGGGCTGATTTTAAAACAGTGCATCCCCACAGATGTGTAGGGGATAAAACCTAAAATAAACAAACAAAATGACTCCACTTATATTTTTGAATTTAAGAATCTCAACAACTAATTGCATCTAATGTTACACACAGTTTTTTGTATCACTTTGGTTCTTGAAGAGAAAGCTTGGCAAGTGATCGTTTCAATGAACAGGCAAATGAAATGGGTCATAAAGCCCCAAAAATACTAAGGGGACTCCTTCAAGTTATTCTGCCTATAGGTACGACCCTACCTGAAGTAACCATTTCAGAGAGCTGTAGTTAATATCCCACACAACCTCCAGTTTTGCTGCTTCTGCCGAGACCAGCTGGGATAAATTTGATGATGGCAGTTTCTGAAACTACATTTATTTTACACAGGGCACTGACAGCTTGTGAGAAAAAGAACCTGCATGATAAAAATGCCATCTTCCACTGGTTTTGTGACACTGCAGAATGAAGTCTTCCTCCCACCTTCAGCCTGAGGAGAACCCAGTTTCTTTTCCTGTTACTCAAAGCTACGACAGCAGCTCCATGAAACAAAATGCAGCTGGTCAGCCTCACTGTTGGCCAAAACCTGTAAGTAGCCCAAGCAGAAATAGATCACAGGCTTATTATCCTACTGCTGTCTGAGAAGCCTGGGAACCACGAAACACGATGAAACTTTAGTGGAAGGGCAGGAGAGAGGGACCAAACTGTAATATTCCAAGACATATACAGCTGTACATGAAAGAAAGAGCATAAATCTGACTAAATTCTCTCTTTCATTGTCCTGCACATCTAGAGGAAAGGGGAGGAAGAACAAGTAGCATCAAAAGGATAAAGGAGAAAGAAAGAACCACCTCCTCTCAGATTCTCATTAACTACAGGTGTTGTGCACATGCAGCAGGAGGAAGGCACAAATCTTACCCCTGTACTGCAACACAAACAAGGAGGGAAAGAAAGAAAAGAGAATGACATCTTCCTTCCAGTGACTGCCCAGAGCCAGTGCAGAAGGCCGCTCTACCTTTCTTCCATTTCTTTCATTGCTTTAAATCCTGTTTGAGACATGGACAAGAGGGTAGAGGGAACTGCAAGCCCTATATGTGGGAACTCCCAACTAAAAGTTTGGGATTTGTATAGCAGGTTGCTTTTTAGCTGTTGCTTTCAGTCAAAACGTTGCTTCCCCATTCGTTTGAAATAGAACAGGCTTGGCACAAATCAAAAAAAAAAACTAAAGCAGCGCTTTGTTATAGTAAAGCAGCATTTGTTTACATTACACCAGCAGCTGAGATCAGAGACTCATTAAATGACTACTGTATGGAAGTTTGAATAAGACAGCTCCTTCTCCAGAAAATCTACTTAACACACGGAGACTGCCAAGAAAGAATGAGTATTTTTTAAATCACATATTCCTTTAGAGTTTAGAGCTCTGAATTCTCAAATGCCAGTCCCATACTATACTCTCATGCATGCTCCAGGACTTCTTCAGAGCAAGGAAAAATTTTTCCCTTCCCTCACAGATGCAAGTGAAATGGTCTGGATCTCAGTTTCCTCTAATTCACTGGAGATTGTCCCCCATAAGAAATGAAACAGAGATGCAAGGAGCTTGCACCTTAGGAATGCCAAATAGCTCCTACTGGTGTTAATTTTCTTGGGTGCCTCAGTTTTTTTTGCACAGATCAGAGTAAAATTTCTCTCCCAGAATCAGCCTAACAGAGACCACCAGGACTTGCTACCTTTTTTACCCCTGCATGGTCTGTTCCCAGATACGTCTCAAGAATTTAGAAATAAAGACATTAGCAAAACCCATAGCCTTTCCTATTTTCTCCTCTGGTAGACTGTAGGTTTTCAAACCAGTTGTAAATACCAGATGAAAGTGGCACTGTGAGTCAAGAAGTGGTTTGTTGCTCGCAGCTGTGTGAGTTTACAGATGGAGGTACAAATGTTGCTCCTGTGAACCCCTGAAGATGTCGTTTCTGCAGTCTTGACAGTGGTGGGCAAGTACAGAGCCGAGAATACAAAAATGTCTCCCTTCCATTCTTGAGTTTCTGCTTCATAAATAATGTCTTGAACTTTATTCTTTTGATGTGAAAATCATGTCTATGCTGTCCAATATTTGGGGAGATGATTATCTCGCATCCCCAATATATAGTATAAAATGAGGGAGGTCCATCTGCTTACTGTTAAAGGTTTTCCTTCTTTTTTGACCACCCACTCACAGATGAATCTCCCAAAATAATTTCTCATCTTATTCTGGTGGGAATTACTGCAATGTACTCCAAACCAAAATCTGCAGACTAGGCTCCACTTGCATATTCCCAGACTGATGCATACAAAGACCAGATCAAAATATTTATGAGGCCTAAACCTTCAAGTCTTGGAGAAAAATAAATTATACATAAATGCACCAGGTTCTTCCTCTTGGTTCTAGGCACTCTTGTGCCAAGTGAGCAGCTGGCAGTTATTATAATGCTATTGCTGCCAGGCTGAAAATTCCTCCACTGAAAAGAAAGTGAAATGCTCTCACTCAAGCATAAAGCCAGCTTGTTTACCAGCCATGCTCTGCCTTCAGAAGTGAGTGAATGTTACCAAGGTAGGTGTATTAATGCACAGGTCCCTGTGCACAAGTCCCACAAATCCAGTGCATCTTTTGACTTCAGAAAGGCCTCAGACTAAAGTTTATGGCATAGCTAGAATTTTTGCAACTTGGTAATCTCACGGTCAAAAGCCTGAATAACGCAATTTTGCTCCCCATTACTTAAAAACAGTTTAATCAGTGTCACTTTACATGATAAAGTATGAAATTCAATCATTACACATGGCATTTTGAGTTTTGGTGAACGCAACTGTGTAAAAATTTAATTCTTCATACAGAACAAAGCAAACCAAAAGCAGGTTGTATTATTCTACACTGTACACCAATAGGATTTTTTTTTTTAATTTCTTCAATGTGGGCTAAGGGATACATAAAGCAAGAAATAATTAGAGGTCAATGTATTCTAAAGAGGTGCTTAGCATACTTATGGGAAGTTAAACAGGCAAAGTGGAGGTAAGTGTAATTCAGCAACAGCTAAACTGATTACAGCTTGCTTTCCTACTACAGGCCCATAGGTCTAAGCATTATAAAGGCAAAGCTTTCTTGCTTAAATAAGAATCATTCACCATTCTTCAGTCCTTGGAAAAGGAAACTGTCAAGACAAAATACATTAAGTTGAGTGTAGTGAGAACAAAAACAATGACTTTATCTTCCTTTAACTTAAAAAATAGATATAAAATCACTATTCTTGAAAATTATTTTTCCAGCTACCTTTTCACTGTGCTGAAGACCCATTTATAGGAGAAAACAAAGGAGAAACTGAAATCTATTCCTAGTTGAATTATTGCTAATTAAAACCTTGACATCAGCTAGAAACCAGGGTGGAAAATCTGTTAAAATGCAGAAAATAAGATTTTCTTCTCTCAAACTCAGGGCTTTATCTCTCAGGCAAACAGACAAAATCTGAAAGTGTTTTTGTTAAAGTGTGAGCAAAGAAGGAGTACTGTTTCTAGCAACAAAACATATTTTACTCCTCTTTCTTTTCCTTCCACCCCCCTTCTCACAGACATCTCCCAAAATTCTTCATACATCTCCATTTCATTTTGATCTGGAAATATAGCGTTTACCCATTTTTAATAGCTACTGCAGAGGGATTCAATTATCTTTGAATCTGTACACAGCAATACAGTGGGGTCACATCTGTTGTGCAACCACTAAGTTAGGCTAAAGAGGTGTTTTACTTTTATAATCATGCCTTCTCTCTATTTTTTTTTTAAGTGAAGATTAATGTACACTTAACTGAAAAAAAAAAAAAATCAAATTTCCCAGAGTCTTCTGATTAAGGAAAAGCCATCAGTTGGAAGATCACGTAAAATCTCCCTAGCTTCATTAACTGTCTTCAACACCTTCATGAAGGCTACTTTAGTACTTTGCAAATGTAGTAGCCTAATAGCTATGAATTAGTCTAATATGCAAGAATCAAAAGATAAATCTTAAAGAAAACATCATTAATTTAGCGCAATAAATGTAACGTTTGGGTTTTGAAACATTCATTCAAGAAAAGTTCACATTTTGGCCTTCAAAATGTTCCAAAGACTGTCTAGTCTGTGAAGTTTTGCTCCGGAGCCATGCCTAGCATTCACCGTTGTGTTCTCTAATAATTTATAATTATTCCCTCAAAATACTCCTACTTAATATACTGCTCTAAGAAGAGCCAGCAGTGTATTTTATTAAAGAATAGTTAAAGCAGCATCTGTTTCTAGTTATTTAATTCCTTCTAATTTGGGATCTGAAGTTTGGGCTACAAACACTAACACTACACCCTCAAAGGCCTAAATGCTGACTATTTCTTCTTTACTCCTCCCTCGTAAGGAGAGAGGTATGAGGATTTCTCCTCCCTTCCTTCCTGTAAGTTCAGGAGAAGGCAGTGAGCCAGGCAGCCTAAAAACCACTGTGACATATTCTTTACAGAAATACTGAGCTCTTTTAAGCGCTTAGCATGCTTGAAATCTCTTTTAGTCATTTTCATTTACCCCCTAATTAAATAACTGTGTATTTAGATATTTTAAATTAACAAAATCTTACATCTATGGCTTCTCATTTCTCATCTGTTTTCTGTGCAAAGTTTCTTTAATAGTTGTAACATATTTCATTTGACAAAGGCTTCTTTTTTAAATAAATTACTGGAGTCAGCCACTCAGTCTCCATTCACCAGGATCCACAGCTTAATAGAATTATCCTGGATCACACACTGCTTGCCTAAACTTAACTTTGAATTTGCAAGGTCTTCATAAACCAATATTGTCTTGGACTTATGCATTCTTTGGTTGGCTTTCAAATTGGTTCTAAAACACCCACTGTCACATTTTGCATAGCATGTTAATATACAAAGGAGATAATGTTTTTTGCCCCTTGATCCAGATTTGACTTTCACATGGATAATTGCTAACTTTAAAAAGCAAAGAAAAAGAAGAAGCAATGTTTTCTACTGTGGGCTGCCATTATCCCCCAGGGTTACAAAACCAACCACTGGATGCTTCACAGGAGCAGCCTTCCCGCTTCTGCTGTTTCTCAAAGATTCTCAGGCAAGACAACAGAAGGAAGATACAGCAGTAAAGAAAAGGTCTCTTGTACAAGGTCTACTGCTCACGCCACTGTAATACAAGGCATAGAAACTTAGAAGTTTTGCTTACATCCCTCCAAGGATCATTACAGATTAATCAATCATTCTGGAAAGAGACAGAAAGGTTTCCATCATCCAGAGGTCCACACTACTGCTAACAGAAAAGCGTGTCTGTTGTAGAAGTTGAAAATACAAATTATGCCTATGTAACAAGAAGCTCAGCTTCCTACTTGGTTTTCAGAAATAAAATCTGCAGGAAAACACGCAGATAAAAGCAATGCCTCTGCACCGCAGATAGAAGCAAGACCCAAAAAAAAAAAAAAAAAAAAAACCAACATCATGGTTCAATTAGGGGTACTGGAAATTCTCATGAAATGATGTAGGCAAGCTGAAATTTCCCAGCATCATCTCACAGACAAGCACACACATCCAATTTTGATTAGAAACCCTAACTAAGGATTCAGAATATCTACACAATAGTTGAGCTGCAGAAGGTGCTGTTAGCTAATCATAGAAAATTAAAAGGTCAGGAATAAAGAGTCTACAGCTGGAGTATGACCAGCATGATGTCAAAATGCATATGGATAGCATCTTTAACCACATCATGATTCCTGTATTCCCAGATGACTAACAGGAAGAAAGTCCTATAGGTATATCAAACAGCAAGTTAAAAGCTAGCATTTAATATGACCAGGTGAAAAAAACCAATTTTCAGCTTAACATCTAAAACATCTGGAAAAGGTAAATACTACACTACACCACCGTTTACAACTATTTTAAAATAAAAACCTGGTAAGTATAAGAATCCCTTGGAAATAAGCACGTATCACAATGCTTAACAAAAAGTTACAGGAATTGGAACAAGAAGATTTCTATTAATTTCCTGATCTTGTCCTAACTCTTTTAATTAGTAGTTTTGAAGGGTCTAAAGTTTCCTCTTTGGGTGACTGGCAGATTTTGTTCAGCAAATGAGCCTAAACTGCCAGTAAACGATGACAACTATTAAATATTTTTCATGTTGAGTTAAATACATTTTGGCAGAAAAGCTGCCAAATGCCACTTGAAAAGGGAAACAATGAACTCTCAAATGGTATTTTAAAATATGTAGTACACGTTCTTTTAGTTTCAGCATCCTAGTAACCCGCACATTTATTACTCAACAACATTCTGACAGATCTATGAGAGCTTAAGTGAATTTTGTGACTGTTATCCAGATTCATTCTGTGACTGTTATCCAGATTTTGGTAATACCATCCAAGTGGGATTCTTCACAAATCATGTATCAAACAAACAGCATAGGATTTTTCTTCCTCTTAATTCATCTTTTCCCAATATTTTGTTGCACTGTATCCTCTCCTAAGGAAGATCTGTTCCCTATAACTCCTTTCCTAAATTGTTCACTTTGTAGTTCTGGAAACTAGTTTAAGGCCACTAAAAAAAAAATACAGTTGGAGAAATGCCAAATCTAGCTGTTTAACTGAAAGTGAAAATCATCCAATGTGAATTTCAATCTGTGATAGAGATATTTGGGCAGGGGAACGTTTTAACTACCGCTCTCATCAGAAAGGTAACATGCTGTGTGTACAGTAAGCAATACCGAAGAAATCCAGAGAAAGAAGGAAATTCTCAGACTACCATAAAACACCAATGAAAAACCCCAACATAAATTGTATGATGTTTTATATATGAAAGTCATTCATGCCAAGTGGCAGCCCTCTTGGCTTAGTCCTGTAGGCTGCAAAGTTCCAACTGTTCTGACTGCTGGCCAAAGTCTTGGCCTGCTAAGCTTCTGAAAGGAAACATGCCTACACACTTCGAGCATTTTAAATGCTCCAACAGCTCATATCCATGATCAAAAAAATTTTTAACATTACTGGTTGGTGCTGGAAATCTTTCATCTGCATGAAGGAAGAGATTAGAATTCCTACAGTCAGCTAAAACCAGAACCAAATCTTTAAAAGTGGCATTTGCAGATTTCAATGAAGAGAGGTCTAAGAAAGCTATAATTTTCATTTTCCACATTTTATGTATTCCCGCAAACACAAAATGGCTTGAATGTTCTGCCTCATTACCTCATTTTGATACATTTCTTCTACTACTGATAATTTAAGTAAAAATCTATGATCAGTGAACTATCACACTAAAAGCTAACATGGATTAAGATGGAGGTATGACTTTCCAGTGCAGTCTGCAAGTAAAGACAAGCCTTTTTAAAATAAAAAGGGAAACAAAAGAGAAAAAAATCTCACGTGAGCCTTCAAGTTTTTCCACTGCTGCACACAAAATATACGTTAAATATAATGCATTATGGAGACTTACAGTCTACTGCAATAATGACGTTGCACTTTAAAAAAATCTGCAGAGCAAGACTATAAGAAGGTTAAAAAAAAAAGGTAACAGTAAAAAAAATAAAAACAGGAGTGACCAGCACAGTGTCTTTATTTGTAAGTACTCTGAAAGAGGTAATAAAGATTCAAAGCTTTTATTGTTGAAGAAGCATACAGGTATTTTCAAACCTCCTCTCATAAGGAGTTTGCTATCAGAAAGATAACAAAATTCTCCATTTTGTTCTAGTTGCATGTGACGAAACTTAAAAGAACACATGAAACACTGCAAGAAGCTAACAGAATACTCAGGTTTCCTGAAAGCTCTCCAGGTGTTAATTGCAGTGGTCATTCACCTTGCAGTACTGAGGACAATGGGAAGAACCATCTTCCAATACCAACTCCAACTTTAAAATGAATAACTGTGCTAATGCTTTCACTCCATTTGAAGTTTTCAGAAGAAATCCACACACTTGAAGATGCAGGCAACAAGAGAAGCTCTGGCAGAAGTTGTTCACTGAACAGCAAAGAACAAATCAGACCAACTGCACCAATTCACCTGAAAGCCCCATTTTATTATGTCTAGTCACCTGAAACACCCATTTCAATTTTAAATGATCTGAGCAATACCAAGCTAGACAATGGACTTTTCCACACGATTACCATCTTTCCAAGGTGACTCTATGCAGCTATTACAGGTTTTAGTACCAAGCAGGAATATTTGGAATATCTTTATTTGCAATTAACAAAAACTATATTCATTTTTATTTGGAAAATTTCTCTTGAATGCATCTGAATCTCTAAACACAGTAACCAAAATAAAATCTTCTTTGGATACCATCTGTGGAATTGAAATCTAAAAGCAAAAGAGAGTCACTCTGATTGACTTGCTTAATGCCAGCTGGTCTTTTCCTATGGTTAAAACATACAATTTCTGCATCTTCAGCTTCTACAATAGGAAAACTGAAAGAGTTAAGGTATTGCAAGTTCACAAACCAGAATTACCACCATATTCTGCAACAGGGATCACAATTTGGGAAAAGAGAACTGAGGGAATAGCTGTGATTGGATTCTTTTGTGTCCTGTCTATATAAGACTGGAAAGAAGACACATTAAGAGAAACAAGCATTAAAAAAAACCAAAAACTTACGGACTTTTACAATGAGGAAATAATTGCATAGGTATCAGGGATTTTTTCAAACTCCTTCATCTCTCACTCTGTGTCCCTTGATTCACATATCACACCTGCGTTTCTCTTAATCCCACCGTTGCACATAAACCTAAATTAAGAATTAGAAGGACAAGCCAGCTGATGAGCATACCACTGTTGAAACTCATGCCAGTTGTAACACTGAAGATGTATGAATCAACTGAGCCTTCTAAATGAGCACTGTTGCTTGGTCTGTGGGACAGTATTTAGTGGTAGCATTATGATCTGTGGATATACATGGGACAAGATTTGTAGGAAAAGTAATAATCTTTATCAGAAAACTAACACCAAAAAAAAGCCAGACAAGCCTTTAGACAGGCAAAAGAGCTCATGTATATAAAAATTCCTCCCTCCCCATATCAACTAGTTAACACACACACTCCTTTACAAACCTGGCTTAATAAAACTAATGAAAATACAGTGTCACTCAAAAGCTGCACTAAAAACAAGGAACGTAAACCTGTAATCGTTTTTTAAAAGTCACACAGAGTATTTTCTTCTAATTTAAAAATTGTTGATTCAGTTCTCTTTAAGAGCGCACAAAAATAATAATTGTGTCAAAGCTATAAACAGGTATTGCCAAAATTTCAACTGAGCAAATTTTAAAGTTGATCTATGAACACGAAAAAATGGAAATGAGACTTCTAATGGAAACGCTGACACAACTTTAGCTATGACAATGCTAACGGCACTACTATAATAAATCTGTCAGTTTCTATAATGTCTATGACAATCCCATTAATATGAATGATGTACACTTCACATAGCGTACTACATAGCAACTGCACGAGTTATATCATCTTCATTCCAAGTAACAAATCAGTAATCAATATTTGTAAAAGCAGACTAATCCTTTGTAAAATCACTGGTTTAGTGATTGAAGAGTTTGCTCAATTTACACAGTTAATCCCTCTTCATCTGCTTGAGCCCTCTATTTATTCCAACCACTTACAGTGGTAGCCATAGCAGATTAATACATCCCCCCATGCTAAACATGTCTTGACAACTGACCCAGCATATTGCTGTCAGGATAATCTTTACAAACACTGAGCTTTTCTTACCAAGCCTGAAGGCAACATTTAGAAATCAAAAGTTTACAAATAGTCTCAGCAACACCCCCTCCCACATTTCCATTTAATTATTTCTTGGAGGCAGCATCTACTGTCATATTTTCTAGTCCCAAAAGGTACCCTTCTGAATTTTTGATTTCATCAAGTTAAACATTATTATAATGCAGTCACACAAAGAATTTTTAGAGAAAGAAATTTCTATAGGAACACAAAAAATAGCAAAGAAAGTGTTGGAGCATATTAAGTGAAAAAATGACACGGCCATCTGTGCAAATACAAATAAATTAGCATCCTTTATTTGAAGAAACGAGCTGAAGCACTAGAACCAAATTAAGATCACAAAAAAAGCACAAAGGTCACCACATAGTCTATAGTACGAGAGGAACAAAACAGTGATGCTTAATTAGAACAGAGACAAAAACATCTAGTTACATCTACGTACACCTCTGTAGCTTTGAGATGAATTTTACAACAGAGATTGGTGTGGCCCTTCGAGATTTTCCTCCGTTTTGAGACTTTTATCCCTCCAAGAATGCTATGCTAAACTCAGCCAGGTTTGAGGGGGAGGTTGTTTTGGGAAGGGGACAGGGCTTTTGTATGTTAATGTATTTAGGGTGGTTTTTTTGATAGTTTTTGTTGTTGCTGTTTTGGTATGTGGTTTCCTGTCCCTCACCAAGGGCAAAAAACAAGCAAGTAGTAAGAGAGAAATCAGAGAAACTGGTGCTGAGACCAGAAACTGAAACATGCTGGGTTGGCTTATACATTAATTACTGGGCTACAGAACCTAATTTATCCATCTGGCTCTAGAAATGCAATTTAGATTCAGGAATGTACTTAAACACAACTGGCAGAGTAAGGAACTCTGACCGAAGTCACCAGGTATAGTCACAGCATACATAAAAACGTTTGTGTGCTTGATTTATAATTCAAAATAGATCCATGGGGAAAAAAAATACCATTGGAGCACTAGCTTTAAGGGTCAACAATTAACTTCAACCTTGAAGGCTGAAGCCCAGCAGAGGGATTTAGATTCTGTAATGACAGGATCTTGTTAAGTAGGTGGACTCAGCACACAGATTTGTTCTGTTTGTTTGCTGTTGAGATCTTGTCAATCTTAAAAACCTAAAAACAGGACCAAAGACACATGCTACTACACAGAGCAATCTAAAGTTTATCATCTGTTTATTAAACACGAGTGTCACTGTTGAAAAATATCATTTGAAGGATGCAAGAGATGAGCACAAAACAGGTCACCACATTTCAAGAAAGACACCAGTCTTCTGACACCCAGTTCCACCTTAAGAAGGGCTTAGCCTTCTAAAAATTAGTGGCTTGACTAACCACTTGAAGCTGGGTGTGGTGACACAAATGCAGGGGCAAGTAGTGAACTTCATGTCTGGTCACATCCTCGCTATCCTTTTCAGGTTGAGAGGTAGAAGAGGTGCAGGGCACACAGCACAGCACAATGCAGTGCATGAAACTTCCTCCCGGCAAGTTCTATGGGAGTTTTAGCCAGTCAAACTCAAATTCAGAGTCAAAATAATTTTTTGAACTAAAATTCTAGATTTTTTCCTTAAGGCAAGCCATCAAAAAAGATGAAACCTGAATCTTAGCGGTTAAAAAGCATGCTAGGATGCTTATTAGGAAAAAAGGCATTTTGTAGATATGAGGGATTATAAATTGCATAGTGGCTCACATTTATCAATCCTTCTTCTCTTATTCAGATGTTCATAAATTGAATCTCACCGCGTAGATCTGGAAGCTGTTGCATAAAATATTTTTGACAAAAAATGCATGCGGGACTTCAACAGAACAATAATGGTACAGTTCAAGTGTAGCTTCAATGTATAGTTGGATTATGGAAAGAATGTCTAATCAGTTTTAATCTGCAATACCTCAAACGAACAATGAAAAGAGCAAACACAACGAAGACACCTATTGCAACTGATGCTCTCATGATGAGTATCTTGGGCATAGCCTCTAAGATCAAATAAGAAGGTTGCACTTTACGTTGTTGACAGTATTACTTGGTTAAAAAAGCCTAAGAGCAGTTAGTCCTGACTGACTGGTGTATGGACAGTGAAACCACCACTCCGAGGGTTGTCCTGATAGCTCCCAGTGGCCCAGCTACGTGGCAAAAACCTGGAGTTTATTCATCCACTATGATTTCCCAAAAAAGTTGCATGGTATTTTAGAGTGTTTCTTGAAATGTATGTTTTCTGATATCCTTTTTCTCTATTCTTAAGCATTCTCCTATGAACCATTCCGTTTCAGCAACTAACAGCAGAGACTGCTAATCTAGTCTCTAAATGATGTAAGAGTGCCAAAAAGAACAAACAAATAAATAAAAGCCACCAAGAAAGTCTGCAGCTGCAACAAAATCTTTAAGTATCTTGCACTTCCATGAACTCTGTCCCACTGCCATTCAATGAAATTCGGCCAGGAAAATGCATAGGGAGCCAGGCTATCAGTTGGCACCACCAGTAGAGAGGGAAGAAAAAAAAAAGAAAAAAAAAAGCGAGGCCAGACTTCTGATTTGCAGCACCCTATGGTGCCAACAAGATGGCACATTATTTTTACCTCCAAATTTGTGGCGAAGGGCTGAACGAGTATTAGGACAGCCCATGACTTGCAAGTCTCTGCAGGGCTTAGCCATGCAGCTGCTAGCACTGCTCCTGCTTAAGGCCAGGCTCCAAAACTGGGAGAAAAACAGCTGGAGCTATCAGACTGCAGGTGGTGGTGCAGTGGTAGGACTGACAGCCCAGAATGCTGAAATCCTGAGGCCGTTTCTGTGAAGGCAGCAACAGTCACGAAATATTGCCTAAGGTGCCTTTTAACCCTTTAACGCACACTGATCCTGTGGACTTTACTACCCCGTAGCTGCAGAGTTGGCCAACACAGAATAGACACTGAGACATCATAGGGTTATAATTGGTTTAACAAGACCTCTTCAGCAGCTGACAGGCAATTAAGTCTTCAGTATAGCTCTAAAATATTTACTCTAACTCTCTAACTGCATATAAAGACACATTTCTGAGCACATCACAGTTCCAGTTACAACTAGCAATGCTTCTTTCAGGACTTTTAAGCAACTTTTATACGAGTAATATAGAAGATGTGTGGATTATTTACGATCACATGTATGAATAAAGACATTCCCAAAAACATTATGAGCAATATGTGGTTTTCCCTGGTAATACTGTTACATGCTGTGCTTTTGCCAACTTTTTGAAGCACAGATTATTTAAAATTTATAAAGCTAGGTAGTCAACATAACCCTATTTCCCTTGTTCAGTTTGTCACTTCCTCAGCATAAAAGATTCTGAAACTACTTCGCTTTCAGATATCCCAACAGAAATAAACATGCATATATGATGACTACCCCGTTACATGCTCTCTGCAAAGGTTCCTATCATGCAGAAATAGGAGTGAAAAAATACAGTCAAAGGAAAATTTGGTGATGAGAATGATCACTTGATTAGGTACAGGGCAAAAAAAAATATACATAGAGGTTGTCAACACTACTGTCATGTATAGAAAGGAAAATTAAGTCATTTGTTATTCTCAGTTGGAGAGGTCACTAATGTTATCTTGCACATGATGATTTGATGCACTACATATGATTAATGATTGTTTAAAGGACACTGCCAAGGTCTGTAGGTCAGACTATGACCTTCCTTTTTTTTTTTTCTCCAGATATCCATAAGCAGAATATTTATAATTCTGTAAGTTCCTTCCTCCCTCTTGAAAATATTTTAATACTATCTACTACTATTAAAACAAGAACTCCAACAGTAGAAGGTGGCAAAATTGAAGGAAAAAATCCAGCAAGGAAGAAAGTGCTTCAGAATCATATTTGTAATGTACTGTTATTTTAAATGGTTGGTCCACTTGTGACCATCACATTTAGCGCATTCCATTTCAACTGCACGGGTTTTTACAACCTCATGTATGTACCTATCTTAATGCTCCGGGAGAAAATTGCATACACCTGGACTCAAAGTTCTTCCTCAAAAGTCACATTTTAAAGACAAAGTGAAAGCGTTTGTTCTTTTCCAAAGAACTGAAAAGCAAAGTTCTTCTCTAAACTCAAAGCATACAAATTACATTCCTTAATGTGTTCTCATATTTCTGGCCAGAATTTTATTTCTTTTTATCTCTAACCTAGAAAAGGGATTTTATGTTTTTCAATTTGTGGAGAGAATCTATTTTTTGTCATTTAATTTTTCATATATTTTTAATTTATCTTAAAATCTGAGTTGAGCCATTAAGAAAATATACAGTGAAAGTGTTGAGGAAAAAAAAAAAAAGGAAGGGCCATATTCTTGTGACTGGCCAGCTATTCACAAAACTTCAGGAACTAAACTATCTTCTTGATCACACTTGGAAATCTCAATTGTATAGAAACATGGAGGCATGTAATTTTCTGCCCACGGATATGGGAACAGCTGTTTGTTATGTAGGCCAAAATCAACTTCAAATGAGAAATGAGCACTACCACCATTTTTATTTAAAAAATAAAATAAGACAAAATCACAAAACATTCTTAGTAATAATACTAGCTTGGTTTTTGTTTTTGTCTTTTAAACTTCAAGAGGATTGCAAAATTCCTTTTGAACAGATTTTTTCCCATTACATTCCAGCAGCTCTAGAGGAAGAGACTTTTTATACATCATCGTTACATGACACTTCAGATTTTAAAAATGCAACTCTGTGGTTACATTTTTTTCTTTACTGCTATACTTTTAAGTGTTTAATAACAGATTTCTGTATTGCCCATGTATTCTTCTACTTTTCCACAGGGTAGCAGTGTGCTTCAGAACAAGGCCACCACTGTGGGAATATGAATGAGTACACAAAATCCCTGCAGAAAGCAGCTGTTCCCTCTTGTACATATGCAAATGCAAGAATGCTAAATAATGAGGGCAGCTTTATCTCACAAAGGCAGAGAACAACAGAGCCAAAGTAGACTACAACAAAGTTTTTGTAGGAAGCAGTGAACTGAAGTCTGAAAAAAAAAAGATATGAATTCTTCTAAATATTCTCAGCTGTGAGAATCACGCATCTGAGGAAAATACTGTTGTTTTTTTGTGTGCAAAAATTCACACTGAAAATAATTTTTAAAACCCATAAGACAAAGACATAGACACAAATACATCTTTTCTATGACAGTGAGTTTATTCAAAAAAATTATCATGTAATTAGGACAAGTCTGGACGTTTTTTCCCCAATACTATCAGTCTTATGTATGACCTTGGACAAGTCATTGAATCTACCTCAGTTTTCTTGTCCATAAAATTGAGATAATACCTCTGCCCAGGGCTAGTGGGAAGTTAAACTCATCGTCCATAAGCGTGATTTGAAATAGCAAGGTGAAAGGACTTTATCAGTGTTACACACTGCTGCATTTTTCATTGCCTTTAATAAGCCTAATGAAACCATGTAAATTTTGAATGACAACATTAAGCAGATTTTCAGGACAGCTCTTGCTAGAAGTAAAAAGCATTACAGATTTCTTGAGATGACCCCGATTTGAGCTCTGACAACTAATGGCTGAGTCAGAACATTGCTATGTGAAGTACTGTGAAGAGTCTTCCAGATGTCAGTTTTTCTAACAGGGGACCGTTTATTCAATACTGGAGAGAGCAGTTGCATCAGTGATAGAATAGGAAGAAAAAATGCTAGAAAAGGAGAAATGTTTCACATCTGCTTATTGGTTAAGCCACAAGCAACACTAAAATCTTTCAAAGCCTATGACCGGAATTCACTAGTTAAGTTTAGTACAAACCACGCTTCTCACCAGCAAGTGCACAGACAAGAAGAACCAATTTATCAAACCAAAAATATACAAGCCACAGACTAAACTGCTTAGTTCTCCACACTGATCATTAGCTGCATCCCCGTACCATTAAAAGTGCCACCACAACCCCAATTTTTTGGTAATAATACGCATACCTTGAATTCATAGTCTCATAAAGAATATCCTTTGGCAATACATATTCTGCTACAATGTTGAGCGTCACATGTCTATCTCACCTAACCGCCTCGTGCTTAGGGCTACCACAGCTGCTGCCCTTTTAAACAAATGTAAATCTATCTCAGGTTTTAACCTGCATAACTCAGCATCATAAATAGTTACACATAAGGTACTGCTTTAGTTTGTATGCTCTACCTGACATGTTCTACAAATCAAGATATACTTAAAAAAAAAAAAAAGAGCTAAATCAAAACCAAATTAATTCATCTGCTGTCCTCAAATGCCATCTACAGAGAACATGCTTGTCATTGAAGGAGGCTGTGAGCAACACAAGACTAAACTTCTTAATTCAAGATCTTCTACATTATTTCTTTTAGAGGCATGCTCAACAGAAGTATTTTGAAAAAAGTTACGCTTTTTACTGGCGTTGACCTTCATGTTTATACTGCTCTTTAGTACAGTTGACATCTGCTACTTTGGGCAGTGGACTAAAATCTTTGCAGTCACCGCCTGTGGTGCAAAGCTATATATAGACTTCTGCACATGTAGCAGGCTAAACTGCCAGATGCCCTAAGCCCCCGGTCTCATAGCTACTACATTTGCATGAAGTCAGCTCTAAACCGCTCATAAATTAAGGACATTTTTGATACTGTGTCACACTTGTTGCATATGCCAGAGTAAACTGAGTATCGGACCTGTCAACATCTGAAGGTCTGCTTTCATGATGGAGTATCCCAACAGACAGAGTAACACCACACTGTTGAAGCACTAAAAACTACAATACAAAAAGCAGATTTCCTTCCCCAACAGACAGTATTAGAACAGCAGACAGCAGAAAATAAGCAAAAGCATGTGAAAATAAGTGTACTCCCACACACATCTGCCATGGGTTCTCCTAAGTTTACCCAAAAAAAAAGTGCAATGTTTATGTGGTTAACTTTCTTAGAGGACTATTTCAAAATTTTCACCTCCTCTGGGAATGAAACATGGAAGCATTGTAAAGAGACACCAAGGAAACCATACGTAAGAGGCAGTCTTTTTTAGTCTTTTTTTTTCTCCGTCTTGACACACAAGAGAATTTCTAATGCCAGAGCAGAAATGAGAACGGCCAAGAACTCATGGGATTCCCCTTAGCCTGTCCAGCTTCCAATGCCTGTTTCTCTTCATTTCCTAATCCTCTCCTAACATTCAAGGTGGAAACAGCAGTAATCCGCAAGGGCAGGTTGTAAGAGCAGGCAAGGGGCACGGGAAACGGGCCTCAAGGCCTAACCTAACCTAGAAGCTGGGCTCGGCAGGACTGTAACACAAAATACACCAACTGCAGAAGGTATAACTCAGAAGGTGCAGTTTTCAGAAACACAATATAAGAACATTAAACCATTAGTGTGTCCAAAGAAGGGCTACAAAGATGGTGAAGGGTCTGGAGAGCAAGACATACGAGAACCAAGGCTGAGGTCCCTGGGTTTGTTCAGCCCAGAGCAGAGCAGGCTGAGGGGAGGCCTCATGGCGGCCTGCAGCTCGCACACGAGGGGAGCGGAGGGGCAGGCGCTGAGCTCTGCTCTCTGGGGACAGCGACAGGACACGAGGGAACGGCATGGGGCTGGGACAGGGGAGGGTCAGGCTGGGTGTGAGGGAAAGGTTCTGCACCCAGAGAGTGGTGGGCTCTGGAACAGGCTCCCCAGGGAAGCAGCCACGACTCCAAGACTGCTGGAGTGTAGAAACATTTGGACAACGCTATCAGACATATGGTTTGAGTTTCGGGTGGTCCAGGAGTTGGACACGATGATCCTTGTGGGTCCCTTCCAACTTGGAATATTCTATCCTTCTGTGATCAAGACTAGCAGGGGAAACAGGGATATGTGTTAGAACCAGAAAGATTTCTGCCTATCAGAGGTGGAAGAAAGCATATGAGACAAAAAGTATGAGGTTCAGGAAACTAGTTTTTGCCATAATATCTATTGATAAATAAAATTTCCCAGAGGAACTGTATCTTCCAATCTTAAATGCAAATAGTTAACATGTAGCCTTCCAGCCAGAAGGTATTTCTTTTTTAAACAGTCGAAGTCACCAAGCCTGGGACACTCTTGTTAGAGCCCGACTTGACCATTTTGTTGTCCAAAACCACTCTTTCCCATTCCAGTCATTCCCTTTTCTCGTACCTCTAACCATCTCTGAAAACATTTCTTCTTCTGCACCAACTCTTATAGTCTTAATCCTGCAAAGCCCTTCTGGTGTCCAGTACTGTCATTTTCCAGGCTGCTTCCTTCTCTCATCATTTCTGCTTCATCTCTTTTCTCCATAGTTTTGGTCCCCCTCCCTGAGATCCCACTATATTTAATTGCCTCCTCATTTATGAACAACTGACCTCCCTGCATTACCCAGAGATCATGTTGTGCACCCACTTTACTCCCTGGCACTTCTCCACATCAGGGAGATTCTTAGCCAAGTGTGCTCTTTATATATTCCTACATATTCCCCTTCTCCTGCCACAGTCCTAACTGGGTGAGCATGCCTATCTTCACTGGGCAGAAGTCCTGTTGCCAGCTAGACTCACAGAAATAGACTGCCGAAACCATCTGCCCAGGAGAGCTATGGCAAAGGGGTTGCACAGGCATCTGGGACTGGGCTGCAAGACAGGTCAGCTGTTTTGTGGAGAGCTCATCAATCAGGAGTTGCCACTCCCATAGGTTATGACATTCCAGGGAATGAGGTAAACACGAAGACATTTGTTGGCTTTACCCTCTCCTTTCAATGATTCCTTTGATCAGCTTTGAACATCTCATTAGAAATGCAACAAAGTATCCTATTACCTTCCTATTTTTAACCTCCTTTTCTGTGTTGTGGCCCCAGTCTTAGGATCACACAGGTACAGTCTGCTGGCATTAAATTGTGAGAAATGCTTTGGGTCCCAAAGTATTTTGGTATATTATTGGTCCCCATGCCAATCGGCTGGGGAAAGGTAGGGGAAGAAATAATAAAATTAAAAAAAAAAAACCACAGGCATGAGAAAGACCTCAGAAGTCTTTTACCTGCTCTTACTCCCAAACCAGGGCTGGATTTACTTAAAGTAAATATCTGGCAACAGGTTTGATAACTGCTTCATGGACAGCACAGCTATGCAGGTAAAGGCAATAACATACTGAGTATGGTGGAGTATCCTTCCTAGCTGCCCTCCTGTGATTCTGACTGAAAAATTCAAATACACCTGTACTAGCACCCATGCTGGACACACACAAACTGTGGTCTCAAAAGCAGCAACTCCAAAGCTGTACATCTACCCTGCCCATGCTAATTGGCCCCACTTCTCTGAATGGCTGTTTAGCCCAGGGCACAGCTGCAAAGATAGTGCTCCACTATTTCTCATTCCAAGACTAATAATATAAGCACTACTCTATGAGTAGCTTGGGCACCATACTAGATTGTACACCCCTGCATTTTTTATTTGCAGAATACCTACCACAACAGGACCCTATTTTTGTTTGCAGCCTTTGAGAGCTAGAGAAATGACAACGGTAAAAATAAGAAGCAATGTACGTGACAGAGAGCTTGCATCAACATATTTGGAAAGCTCTGTACAGAGCAGACTCTCCTTAGAACATATATTCTCTTGCCACAGTTATCCTCAAAACCCTTGGGACCAATACTGATATGAAAGTATTTCATAACTAAGAGGCCTTCAGACAGCTATAACCAACTTCCACATTTATTTATTCTAATATCATCTGCTGCATTCATAGCATGTATTTTGTCAGCATGCCTCTATGAAACAGTCCACCGCACAGAGCATGGCTGAAATACAGAGCAAAAGCCATTGTAATAAATGTAATTAGTATTGTAGCAGTACCATATGCACTAACTGTACTTCACTACGAAAGCTTACACAGATCACTGCAACATAAAAATATCCATTAAAATAATGTTAATTGTATTTATTAGTACTGTATTTCATAAGATATTAACTACAGCTGTTGCCTATGCCCTGTTAACAAAAAAAACAGGAGGTATCCAATTTTAGAGAAATCCTTGTTATTCAGCACTGTCCAAATCAAAGCAGAAAGTTTAAAAGCAATCAGTTCATTTACAATGCATGTACTCATAATAGCCAATGTATTCCACAAATGCAAGAAGAAAATACCAGTTTGATGCACAAAAATTGTGAAAATCTTTCCTCATTCTACTTTCTCCCAAGACAAGCAAAATCCATGTGTTTTGTTTTTGTTTTTAATTTCAAAGTAATTTAAAACAAGAATTCTTTACTAAATAGTTGACGTTTAATTCAGAGCAGTATAGACTAAGACATACACTTCAAATTGAAATATAGGGCAGACTTCTACAGTTGCAGCTCTCAAATGCACACAGCTACCTTAACCTGAAACGTTTATTAGCAAGATAGCAGGCAACTATTTGCCTAGCAAAATGAGGGACACTGCCAGTATTTTCCTTGAAAGGCCTGTTTAGTTTTAGAGTACATTTGCATTAAGTGTGAGATCAATATGTGATTTCCTACAGGTTTGGGGACCATAAATGTAAAGCCCCATCCCGCACTCTATTTTAATTGATATGTATACTGTTCTTTCATTTCAAGAAGGTTCAGACTGCAGAACCTGAAAAACTTCACCATTACTTTTAAAAGGTGAATAATCACACTAAGCATGACAAGATGATTACAGTGCTAACCATGGAATCTGATTTATCTTTGAAAAGAACAGTTTAAATAATCAGAAGATGCATTTGGTTTTATTGGAGATTCATCATATTGAAAGCTTTTTGAAGAAAACAACAAAAATAGTTCTGTTTTAACATTGAGAAGGGTCAAACTAATAGACATAAGTTATTTTGGTGCCTTAGCGCACCAAACACCTGCGCGGAGCTTTTCATGGAGAAGTGGCTGAATTATAGATAGCTTTAGTTTTGAAAAGGCAAATCAGTTTAATATAAAGATGCAGATGACTTGTCAGCCATACTTAGCACAATGAAACTTGTGCTTGTGGAGATTCAGAGAGAGTTTAATATTGTAATTTGCCAAAAGGTGGACCCAAACTGCAGATTCCTGAAGATCTTCCTAGCAGTTCTCAACACCCCAAGCTCCAGTATATTGATAGAGGACATCTCATGCAACTGCACCATACAGTTTTGCCAAGAATTCAATTTCTAGCTTGATGTGTATCAGTTATGCTGTGATACGATGATGCTGTTCAAAGAGGACCTGGGATAATGAATATCTGTAGAACGAACCATTATACCAGACAAAGGCAAAGACAGATACATTAGGAATTTAAAGTAATCACAGATTTAGACAATAATCGTCAGTTAATATTATGGTACTTCAGTACCATCCTAGCAGCAAGTGAGCAAGTTCCATTAGGATCAGCAGACATTAAAACTGGACAAGGACAGAACACTTTTCTTAAGCCTACCTCATTCTCTGACTTGGATCAGTTCTATGCTTCATCCCCCCCCCCCCCTCCTTCTCAAGAAGACACCACAGGGCAACCAGATGTGGCTTTAGCATCGCAGCTTTACAGATTCAATCATATGATGGGATTACCATACTGCTGAATTGCTTTCCTCATTAGACATTTTTAGTGTTTATTTTCCAACCTTAATGGACTTGTAAGGATGTCATTTCTGGAACTTCTAATTATTCCCACTCTTTAAGCAATCACTGACTCCATAGCCTTAACTATCTATATTGAACCACAATAATAAGAGTGGAGTTCTATCAGGGAAGCAGAGCTTAACCACCAATTCTTTGAAAGTTGAAAGGGTCCTCCTTTCAGTACCCTCAGCCAAACTCTGTATCCTTTCAACAACTGACTTAACTGACTGAAAGAAGCAGAACGTGTAGAAATTTTGCTGTTATTCATAAATCAGGAGACTCTGAAGTAGGTAAC